>NC_050489.2:6612009-6714509 GCF_012460135.2 Molothrus ater | reverse complement strand
AAACTGGCTCATCAACTAATTTAAAATGGTTAAAATCTCTCTGAATCATTGAACTGCTTATGATAGGGCAGCCCATAGCTTCTTTCTGATATATTTGAGTCATGTCTTATGCCTGAGACTACACAGAAACTTCTGCTTCTTCTCCGTGCTCCTCACTCTGCTCTGAGTGCTCCAGGAAGTGCAGCTCTGGTCCTGGGCTGCAGCTGCACAGCTGGTGGCCACATTTGGTGCTAATGGCATGCTTTGAAGGGACACGTCAGGAGGAGATCAGCATACGTAATGCAGTGGGAGGTTTTCAGCATCTGTACCTGCTCCACCACCTTCAGAGGCCCAATCCCCTCGGCGGCCATGCTCAGGCATTGCAGAGGCAAGATGTAAGAGAGGCAAGTGGAAGCCTTGGCCCCAGTCTCAGACAGCAGATGCTGGAGACAATAAAACCTTCTCAGAAAAGGAAGCAATTATTGCAGCTTTCTAGCCAACAATTACCTTGTGCTTATAAATTATGGTGATGTCCATGATATAACACACATTGCTGAGCACATGAGCACTGTCGTGGGCAGCCAATGGCTTCCCTGCTGATGCCTGACACTACTTGTAACCCATTTTATTTAGCCTGCAGGACAAAGGTGCTCTATAAAATGGAAACTGGCCTCAAAATCATGTAATGTGTTGTCTGTCCCTGTGTCCCCCAGCTTCCTCTGCAATATTCTCCTCTAAGTCAAACCTGTAGCCAGGTAAATTTCACTGTCTTAATCTGGCATTTGCAAATGGTGCCAGCTAAAAAGTCATTTGTATGGGCAAGCTTGCCAAGATTTACTTAGGAATTTATCCGAAGAACTAGCACAGTACCAAAAATGTAGTTTTCTCTCCTTTCAGGTTGCAACCTCTTTTGAAACATCTCTCGCTGCCTTTCTGTTATCATTTAATTTCCACATGCACAAATAGAGGATTCATTCCCAGTTCTCTTGACTATAACATATCAACCCTCTCGCTAACATCCTTAACCTCTGCCCTGAGAAAACTAATCATCTCTCTTGTTAGCTCAGTCCCTTTTAGAGATGGCAGTGCACAAAGCACACCAACACTTCTCTACTGTAAGTAGCGAAGAGATGCTTCTCTCTACTTGGTTTGTTCCACAGCTTCCACACTGATTTGTGTTGTACAATTCAATCTTCTGAATCACCCTTAATGACATCTATTATCTAAAATCCATTGGGCACCACTACTTCAATTAATTACACCACCTCTCTCTTTTCATACCTGCTCTTGTACCTACCCAGTCACTGCCCTTAATGTCATCCTATTTCTCCTGAGCTAAGCTTCCAAAGCACTCATCCAGCAGCGCAGGCAGCCGGCTCTGTCCTCCTGCAGAACCACTGAGAGTGCTCGTAAGGAGTGTTTTCTTGCCTCCTTCCCTCAAACAAAAGCAATCCTTGTATTATAACAGGGAGCGGAGGAAGGTGCTGCGGGTGACACTGCCAGAGAGGGGTTCCAACCATTCAATTTGGATTTAGATACACTGTTTGTGCAGACATGAGCTGGGAATCTCAGTGGTCAGATGTGCCTAAGGTTCACTAAGAGTTGAATTTTTGCTGAGAGCAAATGGACCTTTTGAAAATCCCAGATTTTTTGGATGATGAGTCAATAGACATTTTCTTCAGGGTGGAGAATATTCCTGTTCAATCCTGTACGTGGGACTTAATCACAGTAAAATCATATTTCTAGTATATTAGTATATCTTAGAACAATGCAACAGTCAGCCATTCATCAAGCTCAATGAAGCATATTTAAGTTTTCTGGAAGCTTCCCATTCATGTGATACTGAATTCTTGACTATTCATAATAGTAAAATACAAATGAAGCCTTTTCATGCAGCAGAGGCTGTACAAGGAGAGCTGGTTATTTAGAACAGGAGTGATTTGGCAGACTCAGGACTGTTTGTTAGAGGGCTGTCCCACACAGGAGGTAATTTAGAAGTCATATTTTTAAAAATAATTTTCCTATAGATCCTTCTCCTTCTCCAGCTGAATGAATTGAAAGAATAGAGACCCATTGATTATTCTGGCTTCAAGGATCATGAAGAGGTTAATTAGGGACTGATAAAAAGTTCTCTGGGGCATGGGTCATGTCTTTGTATGTATTTGCATCATGACTAATACAGTGTCCCTCTGAGCCTACCGGGCAGTGGGTTTCTTCCATAATGTAAATAATATTAAATACCACTTTAGAAAGTAGCAATTTTAAAATCTTTACCTTTTGAAGAGCTATGTCCAAATTTCTAGGGCAATTTGAATGCAGCAAAAAGCTTGGTTTCTGATTTTGATTCCTTCAGAGGGCTGTCATCAGTGGAAGAGTTCTCTTGTACTGACATAAATGTAATCTCAAACTTAGGAGGGAGCCCTGTGCCTCAAACCAGCATGCAGACAGAAATGTTCATGGTTCTCCTAGGTGTGTCTAGATGTTTTCCTCATTGGATCCAAGGTGCATGAAGCTGATGTACCTGAAGAGGTGAATGCATCTTTCCACTTAGCTCATTGAGAGGACCTTGGGACCCTGAACCTGGAGGTCTTATGGGAGACCTGCATCTTCTCCTTGGCAATTATCTGCATTTTTCAGACTCCCCTGAGGGGATGAGAGCCCCATCCATGGCACACAAACACCTCCTGTGGCATCTGCTAAGTGCAGGTATCACAGATATTTGATGGTGACATGGTGATGGAGAGGGATAGTGTTGAATAAGTTACTGTAGGTGTCTGATACTGTAATTTCTTAGTGTTCCTGGTCACTCTTTGCAGAATCACAAGTTTATGGTTTATGCCCCTATGAAGGAACAAACAAAAAGAATCATTGGGCTTTTTATGAGAAACCTTGATCCTCCTAGTTCCTACTTTAAAGAGAAATAGGACAGCAAGAGAAGCAAATCATAACAATCAGTACAAAATAAAGCTAGAAAGTGGGTATCTGCCTTTCCCAATGTTTAAGTTTACTCGGAAAATATTCCTAAAATTTTAACCTCTACTAGCTGGGTAGGGTCAGCCTTATGCATCTCTGCTCATACAGCTGATTTGTAATCCCAAAAACATAATTTGGCCTTTTAGTCATCAAGAACTGATACCTGCTTTATCAAACAGCTTTACTCTTATTCTAGTTATTAGTGACTTTTTTTCCCTGCCTTTTTCCTCTCTTCTCCATCTGACAAATATTTGCCCAAGTAGCTAATTTTCTCTTAATTTTCTGCTAAACTAGTTGTGTCTACTTCTCCTTGGCTCTGGTGCAAAAAGAAATCCCCAAAATGAGAAGGTCAACAATTCTCAAATCAACATTGAACCATCACCTTTCTTCAGATACATCCCCCATATCTTTTCTATGGCTTTAAAACAAAACACTAAAAGCTTTATTCCTCTTTGTTGTTTGTGTTTTGCCTATTCCTGCAGGTTACAGTGTCTATGTGCAATATGCCAATGGAGTCTCAATCATTTTGTCATCTGGGCCAAAAAGTGATTTTAGATTGCATCTGCTGGCAAATTTGGCTCACTTTCCTGCTTTCCCTGAAACTCATGAATGTGGCCAATACACTGGGAGAAGACCCCCAGTGGGTCTGGCCTGCCAGAGGCCACCCAGAACATTCCAAGGCATGAGATAATAGGCAAAAAATCCGATGCTGGTTGTGACTTAAGCACAAGCTGCAACTTGGTCTCTTCCTTCTCTTCTCTGCTAAGGGGATTGGAGTAAGATACAGGAAAGAAAATAAGAGTGGCATTTTCTACAGGAAATGGCCCTCACGAATACGTCTCTGTTAATAATTACAGAGCTGGTTTTATTTTGTTCAATGCACTGCCTCAGTTTTGGATCCACATCAAGAGCAGCATATGCTCTCCAAACTAAAATATGTGCATATCTGATTTTTGACAAAAAAATTATTTAATTGATCTCTTCCTACCCTCTCCTCTCCCCCTCCTTCTCTTCCTGTCTTTTTTGCCCATTTCTTTACTAATTCCATAATATAGTAAGCCCCCTATTATGAAAGAAATCCGAATTAATTTAAATACAAAATATAAAGAATTAACCTTACAGCAAAACAGATAACAGAAAAAAGAGATAGTTTTTCCCTGTCAAGTGACAGCCTTCTCGTTTATTATCATTTTAACAAATTAAGTTGCAAAATTGGCATTATTTCAGAACTGTACAAAATGTAATGACTCTATGAAATATATTGAATTTTTCAAGTATTAAAAATCCCTTAGTTTTGAAAATGAATCAATGGAAATGATCCTTAAGGATCCCAAGTTTTTTGTGTCATTTCTATACTATGCCTGCACAAAATCTAATGGCATTTGCTGAGTTAATCCTGGATATTCCATTGTTTTGGTATTTGTACTCTATTAGTTAAATACAACATGTGTGAGAAAATCAAAGGGAAGAGATGTTGTTAAAATAGGAGAAAATATTTATCCTTTAGATGTAAGAAATACTTGTCTCCCAAAATAAATCTGGCTTAAACTCTTTAAGTCTTAAATAAATTGGAAGTTAAAATAAGTTTTCAGTATTAAAACTCTCTCCCTCTGAAAGTGTGTATTTGCACGTGTGCGTGCACATGGGTGCATGTCTGTGTGAAAGGGAGCAACGTGTACCAAAATTAACCTCTCCTAAACCTCATTCCAGCAGCCTTGAGAGCTGATATGTGGTGGGTGCCTACAAACAGATCTCAGTGATACAGATATAATCCTGTCTAGGAGTACCAGCTCTAGAAGGTGTGGGGATGAACTCCACCTGTAGTGTGTATTTATTTTTTTATTTTTTAAATTTACTGGTGGATGTGCAGAAGCCCAGGGACAGTGCAGGGGTAGCTGGTGGGGGCAGTTGCAGAGGCTGGGCTAGGGAGAGCACAGGGCATGGGAAGGGCATTTCCAGAGGGGACAGAGGGTGCCAGCTGAGGTGGGAACTGCTGCTGTTAGATGTTCCAGCAGGATGGAAAGGAAGCCAGGGAGAGTCAGAGACCCCCAGGATGGAGGCTGCTCTCCCATGAGGTCATCATCATAAATGTTACAACTCAAAAATGTGAGATCTTGTCAAAAATGAGAAATATGCATGGGTGTGGCAAGAGCCACATGAGTGTTTCTCCCTCAAGCTCTCTCTCCTGGCCCATCCACACATTGTGTCCCTTCAGCTGTCCCTGTGCCGTGGGTCACTTCCTGGAAAATTGCTGCAGCTGGTTCTGCTGCCTTGGTGTGTGCATGATAATCTCACCATTTTTGCTCAGCCTTTGCCCGCATTTTCTCTCCCCAAGCCTCCAGAAGCACTCCCTGCTAGCATGCCTTTCCCAGTACCACCTCTGCTCCCGTCTGCGCCGCGCCTTTGCCTGTCCTTCGCGTACAGCTGTGCCTTTGCCCTCCGAGAGAGTGAGTGCCCTTTTTCCTGTTGGCAGCCCTTGCTTAGGTGCAGTGTGTTGTGCTGCCTCTCTTCTCTGTCTCACTCTATTCCCTTTCCTGCTGATGAGACCCATGTTGCTTTGGCAGAAAAACTAAAATACAGTAGTTCATCAATCCAAAATCCACTATGATGCGCTTGTCTGACAGTGGGGGTTTGGCTGAAGGTGATTTTGACTATGAGCTTTACTTTTCCTTTTAAAGTGGAAGAGAACTGCAAGACTTTATGTCTAATGTAGATTTTACAAAGGAGTTTTTAAAAAGAGTGTCTTTATTGGTGGGCAGTGTAGAGAAATTGCTTGATATGAGAAGATATGGGGAAGAGAATTGGTGCTGGTGCCAGTTCATGTCCTCAGTTTGGAAATGGTGAGCACTTTGTGCCTCATTCTCAGGGCAGGGATTCCCAGTCCAGAAGAAAAATGGCTGTGGCTGCTGGTGCCACCAGGGCTGGTTTCCTGCAGCATATCCAAACTGGAGAGAGGTGTGGCTGCAGGAGAAATGCCTGATCCTTTTACAGTTTTCCAGATGACTCTAGAGAGACTCATGTGACATTATAAGGGCCAAAAGTTCATCTATTACAACCATGGTAACAAAACACATCAGGATGGGACTATGAGTGGTTGAGGAGGGAATCTGGTCCCCTTCTTCCTGTAATCCTCTCTTTAAATTAAAATGTTGAAAATTCAGTTTTAAAACCAAGCTAACATTCATATCCTATATAAGCATTCCTCCTGAGTTTGTGGGTAGCATAAAAACTGATCTTGGTGTCCTTGGGTAAAATCTATGTTCCTTACAATATTGAACATGATGGTCCTTGCCCTGCAGGCTCCTGCTCTTCACACTAGCAGTGTCTGTATGCCATCAGCACTGAAAATGGCAAGTCATCTGGAAGCCCTCTGGAATCACTTTATCTCAAAAGGTCATATTTAAGAGTAAAAAAAATTAAATTGAATAATCCATTTGTAACTTCATCTGAAAAGGGTTGGAATCCAATAGAGAACAGACTTGTAAAGATATTTGTGCACTTCTCATTCTGGGTAGTGACTGGTGTGCCATGTTTGTATCTCTTTTACAGCCAACCCATGCCTAAAATCAAACTAAGCCATAGCAGCAGCAGAGCAAACATCAAGGTAGGGCTGATCTCTGAGCATGCTGATGGCTGGGAGAGGAGCCTGTGCTTCCCTTGAAGTTCCAACATCAAAGATGACGAATAACTCCCTTCTCAATGTTCCAGTTTCTCACATCATCTGAGCATCCTTTGGCAGCAACAGTTGGCCCAAGCCTTGGAGCAGCAGCTGGTAAGTCCAGAGGCAGAACTGTGATGCCTGTGGCATCAGATGTACTGGAAACCCTTCTAAACTCTATTTTGAAGTTTCAGCATTTGTGTGGACCTAATTATAAGACATAGATTCCAATGACAGGCTGTGTGTGTGATTATGCATAGTGGCAGGGCTTATGATAGGGCTGAGTGGTTACTGGCTGCTCTTTAAGGAGAGGACGTGGCTGGCAGCATGGGGAGACATGATACAGGCTTAGTCTGTGACCAGGCCAGGAGACTGAGCTGCAGCTCAGATGAGCTCTCCTGGCTTCTCCCTTGGCTTGCTGTGTGCCACTGGGCAAGTCCCTTAACTCCTCTGTGCAAAAGGGGCCCTGTGGGTAAGATGGAATTGCCAGCACCTGCTCAAAGGGCTGCTGGGTGTTTGCATGTGCTGAGTGCTTCAGGGTCTCCATGGACTCAGGGAAGCACATGCAGATATCTGTATATGTGGATATCTTTTACATATACAGTGAATCTATTATTTATATATATATTTATACATATATATAGTAGATGCATCCTCCCATAGGCACCTATTATATGTGTTTGCATGTGTGAATGCACCTGCAGAAACTTTTGGTTATAACAATATAATCTTATTTCACTGAGTTGCCACATCTGAGGAGCCATTTCAGTATTGTGAAGTGAGGTCCACTGATTTCAGGTCCTGGCTGTCAGAAACCAGCCAGCTCCTACCTGTGCACACCTTCTTGGTCATCTTGGTGTGCTCCCTGCTCTTTTCTGGCACGTGCTGGTGCAGCAGGTTCTCAGGGAGGTGTGTGCAGGGTTGGAGCCCCTTCTGACACTACCTTTAAAAGCCTGAACATGATCATTTGATGTGGTTGTTCAGGGTAGCAGAAAAGTTCACAATTCACTCATGCCTAAGTATGGTAGTACTTAAAAATAAAGCATTTAGCTTTAGAAGTTCCTTAAGCATGACTAGGAAATTGAAGGCAACCTTAACTATGGAAGACCCCGGGATTTGCAGTGTACAGGGGCTTTGTGGTAAGTGAGTGCTTGGACTGTGAAGCCTTGATACAATGGGATGAATTGTACCATTACCTGGTAAAATCCCTCATCACAATGGACAGGGCTCACTGGCAGAACAGTTCTTGGAGCAAGAGTGAAACTGAAACGATGGCAAAACTCTGGAGTGCTTAAATATCATTTTCAGAGGAGCCAGGATGACAGTAGATCCCACTAAAATTTGTTTATTGGGTCATTTAGATGTGAATCTTCAAAGCAGTGTCTTGGAATTAAGTAACTTAAATTTCAGTGAAAATTTCAGCCTAACTGCTCCAAATTCTATGGAAAACTAGTGGATGCTTTAGTGAAGTAAAGTTCAATGGCTCCTCTTCTGTTACAGGTGTCAGCAAATAATAATAATAATAAAAAAATTGAGTTGTGCAATGCTGAATCTACCAAGGATTCTTATTTTACATTTATAAAATAAACCCTAATGGCTTTTTGGAGTGGTTATGGTGTAGTCTGTCAATGTATATTAAGATTACTATGATAGCACATAGCCTTTATGATAAAAGCATGCAAATTAACATAGAAATCTGCAGAACTTTGCATATTTCCCTGTAATTTAATACAAACAGATCCAGATTTACAGAACCATGTGCACAGAAATCGTGTGTGCACATTTTTTGCATGTGCATTGCTGACCTTAAGCAGGAGAGTGAGAGAGAGGAACAGCTCGCATGGTTCAGATCTGCTCTGAGCTCTGCAGCTCCGCATGCCAAATGAAACACAAGGCGACTTTTGATGGCCAAGTGAGCCATCAAAAAGGTTTTTTTAATGGAAATGCTGTCACACTCTTAAGTAGAGTACTGCTGCCAGGCATCACATCAATAATGCAAACTTTGGAAGACAATCTTGCAAACTAAATAGCCAAGAATTCTGAAGTATTTCTATAAAGAAAAGAAAGAAAAAAAGGTGATCATTATGAAGAGGGGAGAAAGCCATCAAGTGAAATTTAATTTTGCATTCAGATTTATTATTGCTGTCTGTTCCCAGTGCTGAAATGCCTGTTTACTTGCAAAGGACAGTTTCTTTCCATAATGAATCATAGTAACACTTAAATTAAGCACAGTAAAAGAATGGTTAATGTCATAACACGCTGACAATTTAACCTGGCCAATATTTTTATTGCCTTGTACAATAAACCTAACAGAGCACAACTTGCTTTTTGACTGGTGGAAAATCGGTTATGAACCGCCAGGGAATGACCAATTTTTCAAATGCAGCCATTCAGTCACACTATAGCCACTAATACTTTTTTTTTCCTGTACACTATTGCTGTTATAATCTTTTGAGGATATTTTATCACGGCAATAACCTCCTCAAAATCAGTCTTTACTGCAGTTAATGACTGGACAGCTGGAGCATTAACTGGCCTTGGCTTTGCCTCTAGCCATTAACTAACAAACCAGTTGTTATCTGCAGGTAACAACCAATTTCTTGTAGAATTTTCTTGATAAAGTGTCTCACTGGATAAAAGTTGTGGGTTTTTTTCCCCCCTTCTTTCCTCAGCTAAGATCTAGCAAGTGTAGGATAACACACAGAGAAAGAATTGCAGAGAAGTAGCACTAAGTAAGAGCGTTGCAAAATAAGTTAAATTACAAACCAAAATCCATACAGCGCTGATTGTTTACTCCTGCCAGAATTTTAGCAACATTAATAAAAGATTGCTCTGTTATGTCTTGGTCATTGGGCGTGGTGCCTGGGCTGCATTCCGGAGCGGATCTTGGGGGCTGTGTCCCCTGAGAGCCTCCCCACCTGCACAGCCCTCCGCAGGCAGAGGGGACAGCAGCAGGGGCATGGCAGCTGCTGCCCATTCAGGCACACACTAACAACGGGGAGTTTTTAAAGTGCCCTTCATCTTCTCAGCCAATACTGAATGAAGACACCAGTTTAATTCTGTATATGTTATCGTTTATGAAATGGGTATTATTTTTGAGGGCCTTCATAAAATTTTAGCCTTTTTTGCTGGCGGTTCAAAGTTATGAAATGTTAACCTCTGTTTTGTTGGACAATTATTTTAAAAGTAGGGTTAGCAGATTCAGATGAAATCAGTGCATTACTGAGGGCTTTAAAGAGGAGATCCAAGGCATCATTAAATAGAAGCAGAATAAGTAAAATGTACAAATGAAGCACCCATAAAAAGCCAAGCTCTATCATGCCATAAACAATGATGTTTTAAAACTCTTAATAGGCTTAATAACAGTTTATTATTTTACCTTAACCCTTTTAAATGCCTTGTTTTTCCAGCTTTTATCTTGTTGGTTCTGAGCTGTTAATACCAGTTCTTAAATTTTCCCCTCTAGGTATATTTTTCAGGAGTGAATATGAAGAAAAAGTAAATGCAGCCATGCATTTGCTTTTAAAAAACACAGTAGGCACTGTGCCCAAAACGCTTCCTGGGCTAGGCTGTGGGACACAGCAAGTATCTTGTGTCTCTAGTACTTACAGAGGATTTCTGAAACTGAAGGTGAAAATCCTGCCTCAGGAGGAGCCTGAACGACAGGAGCCTCCCTGGGTGTCTGGGTGTGCAGCCTCCCTCACAGCTCCCATCTGCCCCACACACAGGGCCCATGGCCTGCCCTCCCTCCACTGAGGGCTTTTATGAGTTTCCAGATGTTTCCACTGGAGGCTTTTGCAAAACATTTTATTGTCAACCAGAAATAAAAAAAATTAATAACAACCAGAATTTCAAACCAGAGACTCGATTTCAAATTGTTACATTTTGAAATTATTTTAATCTGGGAAGGTTTGGGGGATTTTTGGTGGTAAGGGTTGTTTTGAACTTGGAATTTCTGTGTTTTCTGTGCATATGCAAGCTGTTCCCTTTCTTTTTGGTGTCCATGTAGAACTGGCTCATGCTATGGGAGATCTCCTTTGGACATTGATGTAAGAATAGACCCCTGCACTGCATGTGTACTTACTACCAATATTAGTTTCAATTCAAGCATTTCCAGCAATTTGAATGGATCCAATGATTTTTAAATCATTCTAATTTATATGCCTACTCCTTTAATCTCTTTCAAATTACTGAAAATGTAAGGCATTCTAAACATTCCTCATCATTCTTCACTGCTTTGGCCCCATAAAGCCAATCTTTTCCAAAGTTAAGCACTTAAAAATTTGAAGTACTCCAATAAATTTAAATTGGCATATTCTGTGCATATCAATTGAGAATTATTAGAGCATTAATGCCTAGGAGTGATGGCTGAGGGCATGCAAACCAGTTCATACATTGATTTTTAATGGCTTTTTATTGATTCTGTGCTTTTTAAACTTGATACCCTTAGGTTGCCTCTTCCATAGAGTTAACAGGTTTGCGACGATGCACCAAGTTCGGAAGAGGCATCGTTTTCCTCTTCCACTTTTTCTTTTCTCCTTAGGGCTTATTATTAGAAATTGCCCAGATGCAAACAGCAAATATGCTTGGTTAGTGGCTTTAAAAAGGGTGATTGTCACTTTAACAGGATATGGCTCATCATGTGTCCCTGGCTTATCTGTAGACCAGATTTCTGTTGAAACCTTCGAGGGCCTCTCCTCCCCTCAGTGTGAGCACACCGTGCTCACCAGCAATGATGGATGCTCTAGACCTGCCCTGACAGGATTCTTAGTAATTTTTAAATGTCAATCTTAATTTGTCAGGCCAAGATATTGTAGGTGTCATAAAGCACAAAGTGAAAATGCACCTTAGTACTTTTACATTTTGAAAACGATTCATTTATATTATGAATACAGACCTCTGCTCTTGATGTAATTCCACTGCATTTATTAATACTTTGGTATTAACCTATTACCCAATACATGGTCACTGCAGCCTGCACTGGTGCTAACTGGGGCAGGCGGGTGTTGAGCTGGTGGCCGCCCTCCTTTGGAGGAGGAGGAAGGCTGGGGCTGGGGCACGGGCTCGGAGGGGACCATTTGTGGCATGCCTGGGCTGGCACTGGGGGCAGCTGGTGGCAGCCTGGGGACGTGTCCCGCTGATGGATCAGGAAGGCTCAGGGAAGCACCACTCTGAACCAGTCACACCACCACCCTTCCTTGGGTGTGGGACGTGCTCTTGCCAGAGTTTTCCTATGTGGGTCATAATGGGACAAGTGAGAATATTTCTAATAGATTCAATTCTTGTGGGTTTTTCAGTGCTTCTCCCCTGCTGCTGGGGCTGGGCTGTGTGAGCCTTTTTGGGAGGCAGCAATTCCAGTTTCATTTCATGGGGAACCAAGCTCTCACACTGCATGGCTGTGATGCTGCTGCTTGTAATTCCCTTGTCGAGGCTCTGCCAGGAATCCTGGTGACCATCAGACGCAGGTGTCTCTCTCCCCCTGCCCTAGATCCCCTCTGGCTGTGGTTAAGGCACGTAGCAGTCTGAGGAGACATTAATTGCTGTTAACTGCGATGGGCACTGCTGTAGCTGGGCTTTGTTTAGGGCAAATTCCTCTGCAATTGCATTGTTAGAAGCCACGGGTCTGTTAAAGTCGGAGTTATTAGGCCATGTGCCTTCTGTGTGTTGTCATAGCCAGAACAACACCAGTGTAAACGTCTGTGCTGGGCAGGGGAAGTGTTAAGTGAAGAATAAAAACAAGCCCAAATTCCCATTTGGAAACTGCATGCCTCAACAAATACCACTGTTCATAGCAAGTTATTAGCTTCTTGGTTGTAATTCTGGTCCTTTTCTAAAGGGAGGTGGAAAAAAGCATGTAAAAGAGATTTTTGACACTTCACGGTGTATTGAATGAACAGCAGAAAGCTCCCCTGCCTGCCCGTTCCCATTTACAGTTTGGATGTGGCTGAGGTAACACTTCTTTCTCCTTTTCCACGAGATTCCCCTTGTTTTGTGGTGGCAGCACCCTAGACACCCCAGAATGCATGTGACTAACACATTTTCAAATTACAAACCTGAAGTGTGCCTTTTTCTGAGGCTGGTGGGAAGGAGCACGTGTAAGAAGCCTTTCTGTACCCCCAGATAGGAGGGAGGTCTCTGTTGTGGGCAGCGCCAGGGCTCACTGGTGGGCAGCAGCTGCTCTTCTTGCACTGGGTACCAAGGAGGGGAGGATGCCATGTCCTGGGTGACAGAGGTGACCCCCACGCTGGGGCTGGCCTCCCTGAACGTGTGATGAGGAAGTGGGAAGTAGTTAAATGCCCTCTGGGAGGTTTAGGGGAGTGTTTGCTGGTGGACTTGGCTGAACTGAACTCCCATGCCTGAACTGAATACTTTGAAGTTTACTTGTTAGAGACTATCCACTCTGAACTGTTACTGCATGTGGCTGAGTTTCTAACAGCTTCCAAACCTTAAATGTCCCTGTTTTTATCAGGCCAGCTATGTAAGAGGGACCTGCAAGAAGGCTTTTCCTCCTTCTGAATGTACAGTCATCACCTTCTTTTGTTTTTGCTGTGCTTTCCAGAATTAGAAGATTCAGAGTGAGAAATGGGATTTATATATTTATTTAGAAGCCACTCTGAGCAACAGCACATTTACTAGCTTGGTTCATTTTTATGAATCTGATTCATTGCTTATTAAGCCAATGGAAATCTTTCCATTGTTTTCAGCTGGTTCTGGCTCAGAACTTCTTGGTGCTTGACAGTCTTTAGTAGGAGCTGAAAGATTTGAACTTCTAAATCATGCTATATTATGGTCTTCTGCCATGCCTGTTTCTTAGTTATATACATAATCCCAGTATCTGTTGCTGTGTATTTCTGGTTGAGCAGTTTCTGTTTGGTTAAATTTTCACAAGTACAGTGTTATGAAACAGTTAAACAAAATATCATAGATATTATATTTGTCAAAAATGAGAAACTAAATACTGAGATCAGTTTCATCCATTCATTAGTTTATGGACACCAAGTCCTCTGAGGAATGTCACAAATTCCCTTGCTGTGTCTCAGTGCTAGATTTAGCATTTGGATCTTTGATTTAATGGAAAGATACATTAAAAACTGATACAGTCAGACAGGTCCCAGTGGGGTGTGCATCTATGTCGGCTCTTACGTCACAGCTCCTTCAGTCGAGATTTGGCAGGAGGTTCTTTTATCCAGAAGCTGTTCTGGAATGTGCCAGGCACTTTTCCTGAGCACGGAGTGTCTCCACAGAAGAGCAGCTGCCCTGCCTCAGCCTGCCCAGCCGGGCTCTCAGGTGTGTGTGGCTGGGAGAGGTGTCCCCGAATGTCGCCCTCCCCACGCCTTTGTGCAGGAGCCAGCCTGGTCCAGACAGCACTGGGAATTCCCACACCTATCCTGTGCTGTGGAACTGTCGGCGTTTTTAGCAAAGTTCAGCGTGGTCGTGGTTTATTCCTTTATGTTGACTTTCTAAATATATTCCAGTAGCTGTCATTTCCCTGAGGAACCTTTCCTGAATCCATGGATTTAGAGCTACTATTATAACATATTACAGGACAATTAATTTGTAAGCACTGTAACCTGTCCTAGAAAGCAGATTCTGAGAGAAATACTTTTATCCTTATAATTTAATGCATCATGTAATGAAAACTAATCTATGTAGTTCAAATTCAGACATTAAAACAAGTTAAAAGGGTCAGTATATACAATAAATTTCCCTTTGCCAATTTACTCAGTTAATTTAGACATTGCCTTTTCACTTAACTCATTAAAACTTTCTTGCCAAGTTTACTTATCTGTGTTAAGGGTACAATTAATATTATAATTTTTAATTATCCACTTGGTTTTATCAGAGCCAAAGTGTTTCCTTAAGTGTGAATATCAAAATAGAGCCTATATTTTTTAAGAAAGTGAAGCACTGTAATTTCACTAATTCCTTAATAACACAAATATTTGTGTATCTTTTTCCTTACTGTTTATACATCAATTGTTGTGTTGTTGTATTTTATTTTATAACCTTAGCATAATATACTACTGAAAGCTATATTTTGTACTACTTAATTCTGTACCACTCATTCTGATTTATGGCATCATTTTGTTTCCAGCTCACTCCTTATCTTCAAAAGGCTTGATCCAAAACTCATCAAATTCAGAGGAATAGATCCCAGTGGGCTTTGGATTAGACTAGTAGGGTGAAATTGTGGACTTCATGAAGTTTGCATTACATGTGCAGATATGCAGTACTGAGATTACTTGATAGATTTCTAATTCAGCTTCTTCTATTTAGGAGCAAGTTCTTGAGAATCCTGGCCATGCACTTGAAATTTAAGAGACCATTTTAGTTGCATATATTCATCCATTTTCTTACTATGACATTTGAGAATACATTTATTTGCCAGTTTGATTTTATCATCATTATGGAGGGCTCATGTTTCTAATTTCTCTTACGGTCTCTTGAATTGTTAATGTTAACTCCTACTGAACCCAGCCTTGTTTCCTAACAGGGGGATGCTATTCTGAACTGGTATTGATGCTGAGCTGTTAAAAATACTTTCTTCAGGAATGACAGGTTTACAAGTCATAATAAGGGATAGCTCATCACAAAAGTATGGAAAGGTGTTAATGCAGAAGACACCCGGTAAATAATATTGCAATGTATTTATCTTGTTATTTCTTAGTTATAGATGTATGGAGTGATAGATATAGAATTATGAAATTGATTTAAGTTCTTCAGTGCAGCAGAAGCTGTTTTGTCATCTTCAGTGCTCTTGCTTTTCTGTTTCACCTGACATTGTTAAATTGAAACACCCTGGACATATCTTCCATTATATACCAGCTAGAAAATTCCTGGGTTTGCCATTAACTGGATAATCCCTAGTACTCTGTCTGGCTATGTATACAGACAGCTGCACATGAGATCCATTTTATTAAATAAATACAGAGGGAGTGTGTTAATATGGAACGATTGCAGCAGATTCTGGTGGATGATCGTGTGTGCTACGAGCTACCTCAAAATGCATTTGTGATATATGGCTGTGCTGCCTGATCCATGGCTATTGTGCAGCTGATTAGCTGTGCTGAGAAATTACTCATTCCCTTGTATTAACTACACTGTTTAACTACACTGTTTCCACCAATCAGTATGAAGTATGCCAACTTTGTTTAGCCTGTGCACTTGTGCAATGATGAACAAGTAATGCATAAAACAAACCCTCCTACCTAATCAAACATTCCTCAGAGATTTGAAAACAGAAACAAAGGGTAAATCCATTCCTAGATTATAATGGTAAAACAAACTAAAGTTTGACATATGTATATGGAAACTATGAACACATGATATGAATATTTTTTTAAACAACAACATGTTTGAATTATTAATAAATGCAAAAAATATGTTTTAACACAAAATGGAACAATTGGAAGGATATATTTCTTCAGAAGCACAAGGATCAGGAAAGATCTCAATTGAATATAAACATTTTTTCCCCTCTTGCTTTCCATTTTAGCTTTTCAAATGTCTGTCTCATGCTTGTAGTTGGAGAAGTTTCCCTTTTTCACCCCTGAGCCTGCAGTACAATCTTCACTCTCCAAGTATATAATAAATGAAGTTTGTTAACCCTCAGGATGTGAAACCCATTTTTCTCTTCTTGTCCTAGGGTGTTAGGTGTTGAGGACAGCTGATCAGCAATCCTTTAGGAAGGACTGCAGAGCTATCCAGGAAAGGGCTTACATTTAATTTTGCCATATATCCTGGTTGCCAGGTTATTTGATTTTAAGAAAATTAATGGATCTCTTCATGGGTATACTTTTTCTTAGTCATCAAGAAAGCTCAAAATATTTTATAAGAGTGATTTTATTGGAGAGTAGTAAATATTGATGGAAGGAGATACCAGAAAGTTCAGGGAGTTCTGGACTTTATTTTCCCTTATCATTAGATTTGAACAAGCACAGTGCCTGTAGATTTGAGGGGGACTGTGATGAGAGACCACTGTAGGCATTTTCACTGGTGACTACACATTAGTTAGGGGCTTTCATTCTTCTCTTCCCTACAATTCTTATTGGATTTTGTGGCTGCTGGGTGAACAGATAAAGCACAAAACACTCATCAGTAGAAATGGCATGTATAAATAAAATCCTAAATTGAAACCATCATAAGCAATTCAAAGTAAAGACAAGAGAGTCTTTAACATTAAGCCCTTAGGGGAAACAGAGTGAGGGAACAACAATGCCAAATTTAACTTTGAATTCCCAGTTGTGCATTGGCTTGTACCCCAACTTTAACATTAATCAGAAGCTTCTCTGCATTTCATCTCCTCATTTGCAAAAAAATCTTTGCTGAAAGGTTATATAAAACTCATTATTTACCTGAGTGACCAGAAAGGCTCTCAAAGTGCCATTCCAAGCTCTCGGGTGAATGCTTATTTATAGTTTTTTAATAGGCATTCATTACCTGATAGATTGGAAAGACTCTTTTTGAACCAGTTCCTGTCTATTGGTTAAATACAGATTGATAACTTTTTCTTAAAAAAGCTTATTATTAACCAGATAAGCTGATCACCTTTGGATTTCTAAAATGGTGATTAGTTTTAGCTTCCAAGGGTTTATTCAAGATTTTTTTTTTTGGTGTAACTTGAATTTTGCCCAGTGGGCCATATTCTGGAAATTAATTACAGTAGTGCAATGCTTGCAAAACCCTGACTGAGGCACTAACATAAGCCTGTTTGCTCAAAGAAATACCTCAAACCTATATTGCTGCTCATGTATTGGGTAGTCCAAGCACAGGGCATAGAGGAGGTAAAAGGGTGCAACCCATTTTAAAATTCCTGTGAGCTTGGTTGGAAACACATTGTTAGGCATATTTTGATGTCTAAAAAGACATAACAAGTCCTATTCACACCTCTGTGCAATTTGCACAGTCTTTGAGCTTCACTGATTTTGCTTGGTGTATCATTCTGCTTTTGGGGATTTGCTTCTAGCTTAAATTACTGTGGAAACAGAAAAAAAAAAACCCTTAAAAACCAAAAAACAACTCACAGAGTTTTTAGAAATGCAGTTTGGCAGTGTGGGCTCAGAATCCCCATGCAGAATACCTCTTTGGGTGGCTGTCAGTGCTGCCATCCTTTGAGAGTTGAGATTTACCCCATGCCAGCTGTTCCTCCCCTGTCAGTGCCCCGGGCAGTGCTCCCTTGGCACGGCTCCTCACCCCCTGTGCAGCTGTTAGCACATCTGTGGGGCTGGCCAAAGAGGTGTGAAACAACAGGGCCATGCACGCTCCTGCCTTGTGATCCCCCAGGGCTCTGCCAGGGTCTGACTCGTACCTTGAAGTGATGCTCTCCAACAGCATCGGCTGATGCTTAAATCCAACATAAGGATGGAATGGAATGATAAGGAAAAAGAGCCCTTAATTTGCAAGGTTCCTGGAAAATGGGTAGGTTGTTTGAATTCTCTGGAGTTTCCATAGAATTCCTAACATGTTTGAAAATTTCAATTTCAATTTGTTTGCTTGTGTTTTATATTTCTAATTTTCAGGGCATAAGGATACCTGTCTTTGCCTCTATCCTTTTCGCTGTCCACTCTTTCTTTCATCCTTAAATTTTTAAGTTGGAAATTTCCATCCTGTTCACTCTTTTTTCCCTCCATGGGGTTAACATGTTGTTAGAAGGAGTGTTGAACACTCCCTGGGGAGAACTGTCCTTTCTCAGCTCTTTAGGCAGAGTAAGTTTTCAACCATCTCAGACAATTCCTACATTTTGGTGTTACTTCCCAGTTGTTTTAGAGATGGTTTTCCTTCAAATGCCTCTAATAATGCAAAGATGTTTTCCACTGAAAAAAAAAAAAAAGCCTCAAGTTTCTTATGGAAAAAACCCTTTTTGGGTTAAGTGAGAAAATTGAAAAAAAATACCCAAAGCCTTAAAGCCCCTTGAGCTTAACAGAAAGGAAATTATAAAGGTCATAGTGTTGGTTTTCTTTGACATCACCTTTGCTGTTGTAAAACTTTGGAGGAAGTGCTTATCCTCACTATTCACTGTATTACTTTTTAGGAAACCAGTTTCCCATTTGGTTGAGAAATCCTTAAAATTCTGTTTAAAATAATGTAATCAAACCCAATTATACTGTTTGCCTCCCTCTGCTGGCTGTGCAGACAGTGTGAGTTGGCTTCTTGTGTGATCCTCTCATTCTGAGCCAGCAGGTTGATTATAGCAGTCTTCATTTCAAGGTGGGTGAGCAGCTATATATGAACAGTGTTATGGAAACAGGAAATTTTTAAAGATAGAAGTCTTTATTTTTGAGTCTTTAAATTATTAGAAACGTGTTTTTTATTAAAGAAGGTCCCTCTAACCTCTCCTGAACTCATATTCTGGACTAGTTTAGGTGGGGACAGGAGAGTCATGTGAAATTTCTTTGAAGAAAGGCCAGGTGCTGAGGTACAGCAACAATATTTTGGCAGGAAAATGGCAAATCAAATCCAACTGTCCAAGAGGGCTAGATATGAGCAGAGCTGAACAAATCTTTGTGTGTACACACATCATTCAGGTGCTTTGCATTACACAGAGAGCTCTCCACTTCATCAGTTTTCAGATGTTCTGCTCTGCACTGGTGTCACTCTGTATTGATGTATATTTTTCACATACATATCATAGCCAGCTCTGTCCTTTGTCCCACTCCCAGAGCCTCTGCAATTCTCCAGGGATGTTGCTTAAATCACTTTCAAGTGTCCAGTCTCCTGTGAGATCGTCCTCTTTGTTTTATTAGCACTCACAGAAAGCAACCCTGAAAAAGAACCTACAGCATAATATGGTGGAGCCTCCCTAATGACAAAACCAGCCATATAATTTTCTCCAGGAAATTGTTTTTCATGTTCTTGGGCATCAGTTTAAGCGGAAATTTTTGGTCCTGTGTCTGTACCTGGACACCCAGAGTGACCCTTTCAAGGGGCAGGTGCAGTGGTAGAGCTTGAGGATAGAACAAACAAAAAGAGAGGAGTGTCATTTTCATTACAGCTATTTTGGGGAAAATAACAAAAAAACCCCAAAAAACCAACAACAACAAAAAAAATGGAGACACAAGTATTATTTGGAATTGGTAAAAACGACTCTTGGAGGCAAAGAATTTCCATTCCAGCTGTTCTCTGGTTGTCTGCACCACACCATGCTCTCCTGGGCTGTGCTGAGACCCTCAGGTGCACTGGGTGCAGCCCCAGCTCTCCCCCCTGCCCAGCCCCAGCCCCTGCCCCTCTGTGGGACCCTCTGCAGCTCCCCTCTGTGCCCAGCTGGCCTGGGCATGGCCCTGCTGGGCACTGCACACACAGGGACGATGGAGGGGAGCCACAGCTTGGGCTGAATAGCTGGTGTTTGTGCTGAGGGTACACCAAACCACTGGGCATAAATCACATCTCTGCAGACAAAAGCAGCCTCGCCAGTTCATAGGAGCCCTGCAATTAATATTAGTTTAAAAGGAGCTTGTTCTGTACCCCTGGGCTGGTGTCCCTGGGTGTGAGCAGGAGCTGGGTGAGCCACCAGGGTGTCTCAGGCCAGCTGTGGGTGAGCCCTGCCCAGCCCGCAGGCTCCCAGCCCTCTCCCAGCCTGGCACTGTCTCCTGGCTGCCATGAGCACGGGGCACTGCTGCCAGGGACAGCCCTGTCACCGTGGGTCAGGGGAGACCCATCTTTGAGTGCACCTCACACAGCACAGGCTGTGTGGGCAGGACCCCTGAGGGGACACATCTTCACCCAAACCGTGTAGGAAAACCTCACCAAAATGGCTTGTAGTCTGCTCCAGATCCTCCCAAAATACCCCAGGCTTTCTCCAACCTCAGCCACCAGCAAAATGGAGAAAGGATATTCCTGTGCAGACCCTGGCACCTGCTGAAGTGGCTGCACATGAGGCAATCCAGCTCAGGGACACCTTTGGTGTGTCCCTACAGGGCAGGACGTGTTCCCCCCTGGCAGCACAGAGCTCCCTGCCAGGTGAGAGATGCACCTCATCCATGGGCCTGGGTCAGATGGTGAAGGGAAGAGGTATCATGGCCTTAATTACTGTGACACAGGGCTTGAAGAGTGAAACCACAGCTTAAAAGGAAAGACGCCAACATTTTCAGCATATCCTTAAAATGGGGCTCTTTCCATTACATAAATCTGCAATTTTTTAAACACAACAGCTTCGACAAGGTGGTGTCTGACAATGGAGGAGGTTCTGGGAGGGCAGCTGTGAGCCAGGATGGAGGCACAGGGGACTGCATGCAGCTGGCACAGGACAGGGAGAACTGGGATGGGACAGGATCTGTCAAAGCAACATTCTGGGAACACCGGTGTTCATCAAAAAGGGAAAGCGGCCAAGTGCTGGGATGAGCACAAAGGTAAAATCATTAAATGTCTAGGGTTTGCTGTGATCTTTGGGACCAGGGTGGAAAGAAAAGGGGAAAAGTTTAAGGGAACTGTTGAAAAGTGGTTAGAATAGTTGAGTTAGAAGAAATGCTTACCCAAAAAATTATTCCAGAGTCTTACCTCAGAGGTAAGATCTCACCATGTCTTTTAAATAGCTCCTGAAGAGCTCTGACAGACTGAGAACAGGCTCAATGTGAATTTGCTACAAGAGCTAAGTCAGTGGTAATGCACTTTAAGTTGGAGTTCAGCTATTCTTTTGGATATTTTTCCCAGCACTTTCTCCTCTTGATCAACCATAATTCCTGGTGATTACAGCTGGAGAAGGAGACCTGCTATACCAATTCCACATAAATTTAAATGTTAAAGTTTAAATCCTGGAGCAACAGTTGTCTCCTGATCTTCTACATTGTGCTTGTACTAAGACTTACTGCAGCTTTCAGTCTTGCTCTCTCAGAGGATGTGGGAGCCCCTGTTGTGCTGAATGGAAGATGGGCAGAGAAGTATGTCCTGCATGGGTTTATAAATGCTGTGCCTTTATTCTGGAAGCAAAATTTGCTTGATTCCACTAGGTGGATCTATTGAGAACATTGTTCACTCTTTAATGTAAAAAGTGTCTTTCCTTAAGGGAGAAAAAAAAGAATTTTTTTTTCTTTATTACTGCTTTACTCAGCTCCTTATGTTCTAAAAAAACACAAAGGTGGCCACTTTTGTCCATAGAAAGCTCTAAAGCCATGTATCAGTGTCAGTCCATAGTACCTTGAAGGACTTTTCATTGCAGTTTTGACTTTGTTTTGCAGAGGAAAAGAGTCAGTGCTGTGAGAGGGAGATACACCTCCACAGTGACCTGGCTTTAGATGCTGCTTCTATTGCATTTCTTCCTGATGTCCATTTTGTACTCTCAATTGGATCCTTTCCTGGTGGCTGTGATTTGATGAATTTTTGAAATGACTTTATCACAAGAAGTGGCCAACATAGGCTCCTCACCTTAGTATCTGCTTTTAGTGACCCATGCAAGTAGTTTGTGATGTCAGGCTCAATGATAGTTGACTGCTATATTGAGGATGTGGATTCATCTGCTAAAAATGCCCAACTTTTTACAGATTCTGATTATCTTGACCCTGTGATGATGGTGAGCACAACCTTGGTTGGTCAAATCTATAAAGAGATATTTATTTTGGTCATGGCCTCTGGGAAATAGACAGCTTGTTCTCAAATGGGTTCTGCCTCTACTCTCTTTTGGAAGCTGGGATCTCAGAGTCCCTTTACCAAGATGCTTTCCTAGAATCTGTGCCACTGGGAAAACCTCCATCCACCTTGGCAGTTTGCTGGGGTTCTGCCCAGGAACCCCCCATGTTTGTAACAGGAATTTGGAAAGGCTTTTCCCTTTTTTTCCCTGTGAGAGTGTTTTATTTATGTCTTTTTGAACCATGCTTCAGCAACTTCCTTGCTGGCTGACTTGTGTTTTCACTGGCTCAGACTGCCATGTAGATCACACCACCTGTTCCAGAGTTTGCTGAAACATTTAGTGCAAGTTTTCTAAAATCCCTTATTTAAAGTCCCTGCTATTGGATGATTTCTTTTATGTGCCTTTCCTTATCAATATTAAAGACCTGATGTTCTGCTCTTCCTTGGAGAAGAGACCCCCTCCTAAAGGCATTAAGCTTTCAATGAGTTTCTTCAGCCTTTGTTGAAAGAATGCCCAGTTGCTTATCACTTCTCTTTAGGAAGAAAATGCTGATCACACTTTTTTATGAACAAAGGCAGGATTATTTCATGGTCCTTCCTTATAAAGCAAACAACTTATAAATATTTAAATATATAATGCTAATATTTCTCCCCCACCCATTGTGTAATTTACTGTATGACCAGTTGTCTTTTGCTACTTTCCTGTGTAAAGCCTCCTCCTACCTGGACTTTTGTTGGACTCATCAAACTTGAGGAGATTTGAGATACTCTCCCCTGTTATTTACATGTGTCTGAAATGAGATCTTCCAGAAGGCTGTCATTACACAAAGGTAGAAATCATGGTGAAAGGTAACGTTGCCTAGCTGAGGAACTAAGCTTTCATTTCTCTCTTCCTACTTTTTAAAGTTTGACAAGTCTGTAGCTGATAGTTTTTCCTCCCTGAGGAGGTGCCCACTATGCTCTAAGAGCCTTGCAGAGTAAGGCACACAATGTACATCCCCTCTGATCTTCCCCTCTGTCCTCTGTATACAGAGTTTTTACCTTGTTTTGAAGAGGCACAGTATTCCTGCCCACTCATAGAGGAGGCACAGAAAGGAGTACAACCAACCAAAGATGTTGGAGAAGTAGCTAAGGACAATTGAGAGCACAAAGGCTTTGAAGAGAAAAGACCTTTCCCTGGATGCAATAAAAGAAAAAGGAAATAGTACTGAAGAGAAAGGAACCGTAAAAATGGGGAGAAATAGGAAGGAATACTGGGGGTAACTACAGAAGTGCTGATGGTGCCTGAGAATAATCTGAATTCTGAGAGATGTGGGAGCAAACTCTTCCCAAGCTCAAATCTGAGATTTTTCTGGATCCCAGCTAACCAGTATTCATTGCTTAGGTGCTGGAGCCTGTCACTGTGTCAATAAAATGAGGAGGTCTCTTGTCTTTAGGATGCACTGAGCTCATGGATCTACAATATCTATTTGTGGGCTGTCCCAGCCCAAATAATCATGTCTATGAGGTGCTGGGGAAAACAATTAAGCAATTTTGATCAGTCTTGTTAACAGAATCCTCCCTTGACAGCACCTCTGCCTGCAAGTAGTAGCCCTGCTCTTCAAGATTTTGAGAAGAGTTTGACATTTGTTCCTGTAGAGTTGAGTTGGAGGATCATCTGAACCATCCAACTGACTACAAAAAAAAAAAATAGAGAAAAAAAAGAAAAGTAAATTTAATTGGTGATTCACCAATGCTGGACCACTCCTCTGCCCTCATCTTAGTGAGGATTTAGTACCTAATCTCAGCTTCCTGGGAGATGGTTCTTAGTCTCTGTCCACTTGAAAGTTTCTGGAGGGAAATTATTTTTCCTTCCAGAACAGAAAGAAAAGGAGAAATATTTTAATTTCTGCAAAGATCAGAGTCAAAGCCCTCATGTTCATGCTTGTTTTCACTCAAATTGTTGTTTCTCAATGAGCATCATGCACTTACTCCAGAGGAACAGGAAATCCCAGTTAGATGTCTCAAGCTCCTCTGCTGTCCATTGCTGTTTCACCTATCTCTAGTCAATATTCTTATCTTTGTCTCAGGAAAAAGAACCATGGGGTTTTCCTGAGTTCTCATTCTTCTGTAACTCTTTGTGCAGTGCTCTGAAATCTCCTGTCTGTTGCTGATTCCAGGTACTTGATTTGGCCCCTGCCTCTGAAATGCCATCCCCTCCTATGTGGTTTGTTTAATGTAGCCCTAGGTCACAGAAATCCAAAGGTGAAATCTGATATTTTTTAAAAAAGGTATAGCTCATTCTTTTATGAGACTGCTAATAATATTCAGCCTTGACAGGGTTAAAAGGCAACATCCATTTCCCCATTATCTTGTTTAAAAAGTGCCTTTTTTAAAGTCCATATGGCGACTTCCTTTCGACCTGCTTTCCCATCCTCGTCTCTTTGTCAGGGCTGTCACTTATAAAGAATCACTTGACTTACAATAACAAGTTCAAAAGAAGACAGAATATAATCAGTTGATCCACGAAGAATTGAAATAAAGAACACCCCCACTGCTCCAGTTATCATTCCCATAGAGATAGTGATATTATTGATGTGATTGCTATGCTAATTTCTATAGAAAAAACTTGTATTTTGGAATTTGTTCAAAGAGAATTTCAGACACATCAAATTGGAAAATGCAGAGTGAATTCCTAAACTTTTTCGTATAGGCATGGGAATCTTTTTTTTTTTTTTTAACGTTGAATAGCTCTGAACAACTATTTATAAACTTCACTTCAAATACCAATTGGAAAAATGTTGCTAATTTTTCAGTTATTATAGAAAGTTAATTCACTGTAGTTCTATTAAAAAAAAGTCCTATTGTACCTTTAGGGTTATTAATATTGCCCCCATAACCTGCAGAATTGGGATTGGACCACAGACTCCAGAAACAGAGACTAGGGATTATAAAAGATGGGCACATTTAAGTCCAGTGTTTAGGAAGAGCTAATTAATCTATACCCCTTCCTCTGCAATTCCATAGTCCCTCTGGGAATTGCCACAAACATAAACTTTTTTTTTCTCATGGATTCCTATTTTAACTAGAAGGTTTCAGCTTGTGATGTTATGCTTTTTATGTAGTAAACTGATTTAAAATGTATGCCAGTCATCTTCAGGGAACTCATTTCAGTCAAGATGAAACTAGTCTTACCTGAATCAATGTTTTAAGTGTCCCTGTGGCTCGGCATTTTGAATAATCAATCTGTCTCCATCGCTTCTTAATCATGCGCATCACAGTCTTTTTTATTTGTCAACCCTTTCGGATCCTGGCTTTTTGTTATTAACATGCCCCTAATGTCACATGCAAGCCTTTTCTTTAAAACAAGCTGCTCATTGGTGTATTTTGATACTTTTTATTATTACTAAATCTTTTTTCCCATAATTACACCACAATCATTATATAATCCCATAACAAAGAGTCTATTGAGGCACCATGCTTTTGTCAACTATGGGACACAGAATCCATAATTGCATTATTCAGCTTCTCCCCCCCCCCTTCTGCTTTGTAGAAACACAACCTATTTCACCAGTCACATTTGCACCTTGTTTGCTTGGTTATATATTATTTACTAAATCGTTGCCCTGCGGATAAACCGTGTAAAGTTGCTTTAAAAAAGTTATTTGTTTGATAATTAAGTCCTGAAAACCCATCGTTTAATGATTATTCCGAACCCATAAGGCAGAGAACCTCCATGACGTTTTTCTCTAAGTTTAATTACCGTATGCTAATTTCCTTGCCTACTACGTGATTAATTAAAATCATATTTTCATAATCATTTGGCACTAGTATTGTTTTAGAATTATCATGATCCCCTAAATAGTGTATGTAAATAAAGTCGGCTCTAATGGAAAGAATCAAAATGCAACGCTGAGGACCTTTATGTGTTTGTATGCATGCGATTGGCAACATAACTGGCTTATTTACATTAAATACGCCACAAGGTTACAGTGCAGATCAACGTCACTTTATCGCTGATTACTTCTCTTAAACGCCGGAGCGGTGACTGATGCTCCGGTCCCCCTGTCCGCCAAGGTTTCCCCGGGAGTTTTTTTTTTTTTTTTTTTTTTTTTTGGAGAAACAGACTTTGCATAGTTTCGGGAGCAGGTAAGAAGGGCGCTTTGTGGAGCCCGGCGCTGCCCCCGGGGGCTCGGCGGGGTCCGCGGGGCGCGGGCAGGGCCGGCGGGGCGCGGGCGCGGGGGCTGCGCGGGCGCGGGGGCTGCGCGGGGCGCGGGCAGCGGCGCTGGCCGGGGGGCTGCGGAGCGGCGCGGGCTCCTCGGGGTGTTTACACGCGCTCAAGGTCACGACCAAGCTGCGCCGTGTTAAATGGTTTCTTAGTTGCTAGACAGGGAGAAAAAATGGACGATCACAGACCATTCTTTGTAGATTATTATATCAAGGGTTCAGCTTTTGGCTCATCAAAGCTAAATGCCGCAAGACCTATCTAGTTGCTGTGAATTATGCCAAGACGACAATGGAGTGCTTTTTTAATGGTACAATGCATTTCACCTACCAGATAGGGGGAGTCCACGCTGAGAGATGGGGATGTCTTGTGATGTTGGGTGATCAGTATCAATGAAGGGGGTTATTCTGAAAAGAGACAGATTAAAATAAAGCGCTCTTTGCTCGGGATGTGCTGGAAGCAGTTGGGAGGGCTACCCGGAGCGGGCGGCCGCGGCAGCCCCGCGCCGCACTTTTCCCCCTCCGCACAAGAAAATGATCAAGTCAATCATGTGGACATGCTTCATTATTCATTGAACACAATCTTTTACAACGCTCCGTTTACGTGCGGGAGTTTCTTCTACGCTTTGCTTTAAATTTTAAGGTAAGAAAGACAAAGGTAAAAAGGGGGTTTTTGAGGATCCGGGAGGCTCCCGTGAGCCATCAAAGAGGCTCCAAAGTCAGTCCGGAGTATGTTTTTGTTTTTTATTTCTTTTTAATCATGGCAATGGGGCCTGCGTTTTCCACCGTGATTAAAAAAATACAGTATAATTAAATATCCATAGCAGTGACGTTTGCAAGCAGGGCTGTCAGGGGAAAAGCAGAAAATAATGAAAGGAGCGGAGAAGCCATTGAATGGCGCTATAGAACTTAGCCTGAAGAAAACCCTACGTTTTTCCTCTTTCTCTCTCGTTTCTTTTAAAACCGTTACTTTACAAAAAAGGAGCGGGCGGGCGAGGCGAGGGGAGGCGAGTGCCGGCGGCGGCCGCGGCGCTGCCCGGGGGCCGCCCGCCGCCGGCCCCAGCCCGCACCGACCCTGCCCTTAACTTGCCCAGAAACTTTTTGTTTTAAAGGGTTGCTGCGGAGCAAACTTTGCTGAAGTGACTTTAAACGCGGGCCCCCCCCTTTCCTCCCTCCCTCCCCCGTTAGGATCCCGGCTAATCGTGGTGTAATTTGTAAACTCCCCCCCGTCTTTTTTTTTTTTTTTTTTTTTTTTAATCAAAGTTAGCTGATGCATACCATGTGTCAAACTTGTGAGATTCAAGTGCCTAAGAGACCTGCCATTTTGTGCTCTAATCGACCTCTTATGAATAGGAGCCGTGCATAATGCTGCGAGGAGCGTTGTGACATTCAAGTAGGCACTAAATGTCAGGCCAGGTCTCAGCCCTTTCGGGGGGAGCGGAGCGCGCCCGGCGGCGCCGCGGGGAGCGGGGAGGCACCTGCCAGCCCGCCGCCGGGGCTTTTGTCAGCGCCCGGAGAAAGTAACAGGTTAAGGAGGAAACTTAAATGGCAATCCCCGGCGGGGAGGGGGGGAGCATCACCTTCCCGGCGGCGCGCCGTGCGCGGAAGGGCCGCGGGGGCGCCGCTGCTGCGCGGGGCAGCGGCCTCGCTCTCCGGCTGCGCGGGGCTGCGCGGGGCTGCGCGGCCGGGAGGGTGCGGGGGGGAGCACCGGGCCGGCGGCGGGATTAGCGGGATGGGGGGGGAGGAAGGAGAGATTCTTTGATGCTGTGTAGGAAAGAATCCAGATTTTAATGCGCCCATCTGTTGCAGTTTTGCAAATAATTAATATATATGTGTGTATGTATGTGTGTGTGTGTGAGAGAGAGAGAGAGAGGGGCTGGGGGAGCGCTGCCGCCTGTGAACTTCAACGCGAAATAAAAGGTCGCGAAGATTTATGCTGTTTATCGGAGGGTCCGCGGCTCCCGCGGGGCGGCTCGCACGGGCTCCATCCGCAAAGTTAGTTGCCGGCGTGGCCCGGCGGGGCCGGGGGCGCGGTGCGGCCGCGGGTGCCGGCGCCCGGGGCGGGCGCGGCGGGGAGGGCTCCGGCCGCCGCCTGCCTGCGCGGCGGGCATTGTTTCGGGGTGCGTGCGGCGGATGTGGCCGCGGCTGATACAGTGTCGAGGCGGGGACGTGATTTGTCAGATCCGTCCGTTCGCACTTGAGCCGCCGCCGGGCCGGGAGCGGCGGTGCGGGCGCGGGGCAGGGGCGGTGCGGGGCGCGGCTGCCCGGCCGCCCGCGGCGGGAGCGCTCTGCGGGGCTGAGCATTCCCTCGCCGCCCCCCGCCCCCCCGTGCAGTTTAAAATAAATCCAACAGGGGCCGTGTTTGCTGAGCTGATGTGCCCGGCTGATACAGATAGCGGCGGCGAGCCGCCCGCTTCTGTGGAAAAAGACTATTTTAAGTGTCATAATTAAGTTTAGAAGCCTTGTTTGGGCTCATTCACTGCTCGAAATAAAAAGGACTGGCTGCTTTTAGACCCTTTCTGAAGGGGTTGGCTAAGCGCCTCTGCACGTTCGCTTGGAGAAGAATGTTTTCTTTTCTAGTTTAATATTAGAAACTATATTTTTACTTGTTTAAACCGGATTTGATTTTTTGGAGATTTTTTTTTCCTCTCCCCCCCGCCCCCCCATCGCTCAAATCTTTGTTCATTGTTCATTGACTGTGGAAGGCTGCTTAAATGTACGGAGAGAGGGGGGAGGCCCCCTCGGTGGTTTGATGTTGAAATAGTAAACCTGAATGAGGAGGGTGGCTGGAAAAGTGGACATTGCAGCTTTAATTAACTTCAAGATGCTTCAGCGAGGACCAGAGCGTAGTAGTGACGTTGCCTCATAAATCTGTCCAGTACAGTGCGTTGCATTGAACTATTACAGTATCACCATCATATTGAATATTCACTACCTATCCGGGAGCAGATTTGCATAATTGGATCTTTTTTAAATGAAACTTGTTTGCAAAAACCCAAACAAAACCAAAAAAACAAAAGCCCGAGTGAAAACCGCGGCGATCTGCATGGTTATAAAGGGTTCAAACATATCCGAAAAGTAAGTGACCTGCATAAGTACATCAATAGGTTAAGTGCAAATAAGATGAGAAGTGCTTCTGAAAGCTGTACATTCCCTATGTGGTCTCTTGGGTTGTTTCTCAATAGCGAGATTTTTTTGTAGCCTCAGGGATTTTAGGTTTTCTGTCTGCTTTCATAACTTTTTCCCTCACAGTTGTTATACAAGGTGAGGCTTTTGTACCATGCCTGTGTACCTGTAGTGATGTTTTTAAAGGAAATAGACGAACAGTTTGTAATTTGTGCTGTTTGACTTGTATAATTATGGCTACTGTGGAAGGGAAATGTGTATTGCAGTTATATTTCTGGTCATCGAATAGATCATCACTAAATATGTCAGAATATTCAAAGATTGTTTGTGTATGTGTTTGTGTATGCTTAAAAATCGACTAAGTTACCTAAGCTGTTACTTCTTAAATCAGAGAGGCAACTAGCTTTTTAATGTGTATGTACCCCCCCCCCCATTAGATGGAGGATGAAGATGACTGAAGTAATTAAAAATACCAGCAATTTTTAGAGTGAATTTGTAGCTTCTGTGTAAACCCCATCCCCTCCTAACCGAGTGGCTGGCTTGCAATATTGCAGTTTCGGATCGGGCAGGTTTAGAAGTGTTTTGTGAAATCAGATGCTGGCGTTTCGGATGCTGCGAGGGAAAGTTGTGGAGGGAAGGCAGCTGGGAGCTGGAAGTTGCCGGGTGGGGAAGGGGAGCAGCCATCGGTGGGGCGAGCCTGGCAGAAGTGCAAAGTCTGCGTGCAGCCCCAGCCCTGCCCCGGCTCTCCCCCCTCGCCCAAGGCTGCTTTAGTTATGATGTCATTCTGATAGTGGAGAGCAAATGTCTCCTGATTCTACCATTAAACGCCTGGCTGATTTGCCTGATAATGATAGCATTGACGTCCTGCTCCTTGACAAATGCAAGCCCTACGAGACCTATGAATTAACTTTTTTCCCATAGCTGGGAGCCAGCTAGCTTTACGACTCATGAATGTAGCAGCACTTCTTTGACAGATTACTTTGAACCTCCTCAATTCTGCAGCAAACCCCCTACTCTAAACACCACTTCTGTTAGGCTGCTAGCAGACCCCTGGACAGTTTGGGCCTGATTTGCAGGGCTGCTGAGCATTCATCACTTCCACTGACTTCAGATGGAGTTGTGGGTGCTCAGCAGCTTTGAAAATCAGGCCCTGTGTTCAGTCAACAGATGATGCATTTTTTTGGTTTGTTTGGTTTTTTTTTTTTTTGTTACTGTTTTTTAAGTTAGACAGTTAAAGAGGGCTCTATGATTTCTAGTCATTATAAAAATATTTGTAAATAGCTTGAGTTGTTTGTCCTAGTCTGGTCTGTTTTACCCTTTCTGTTATCCTTTTTTTTTTAATTTTATTTTCAGTTAATCTTCTAGTGGATGTGCTGTTAATCTTCATAAGAAAAGGATCATGAATGAGTTGTTTAAAGTTTTCAGAATGTTGTAGAAGAAAAATGTTTCCAGTTTGGTACCAAGTGCTGAGAGATTCGATTGCTGTTTCAGAACGTGCACTAGAAGAGAGTCTCGGTACAGTTGCTAAACCCTGCGACTGGGTGCACTTTCTCATGTCTGCTCTGCCTTCAGATTTTGCTCCTGACTCTGAATTTCTATCCCTGCAGGTAAATGAGATTTAATATGATGGGGTTTTTAAAGTGCCAGTGACTTAAACTTTGTTTTCATGTGCTGTTACGATGCTGACAATTAACAACTGCAGATGTAAGAAAGGTCAGCCTCTCTGTTACTTTTGCAGGGAATGAACATGAAGTATTTGCAGGCTAAAGCTGTGTTTTGCAAATGATTTCCTGAAGATACAAGTTGCTGTGATGGAAACACTGTATTGAAACTCTTTTGATATATTGACTATGTCTTTATTAATGGAAAAGAAGGAAAAAGAATCGTTTTACGAGCTTCCTGACTTCTGAACGTATTTAAGCTCTAATACTCAGCAAGTTGTCTGGCACTGTCTTCACTGTAGACTTTTATATAATGAAGAGGCTGATTGTCATATTTTTGTCCATGCCAGAGGCCAATAACCCAACCCATTCATTATCAGAAGAGAGTAGCCTGTAAGTTGCAACATCAGTACCACTGTTTTGCTTGCAGCAATGAAGACAGTGCTGAGATCAGAAATTGTGATCTTCAGTACAGAAAGCTGACACATTAGGTTGTTTACCCACCATGGAGCCTTAGGTGACCAAAGAGATTTGCATTAGAACAGATGTAGAAAATCCACTAGTCCATTAAAATGGGCTGTGCTTATTCCCTGGGAAGCACAAGTTTCATCAAGTGTAGGGAAATCAGTAAGAAGTAATTTTTCCAAATGTTGATTTTTGCTTAAAGTTGACTTTGAATTGCACAGGTGTTTTTAGAGTGCCTTGACTGAAAAAAAAAGAAAAAAGACATGATTTATATGAATTTTATGAAAATGGAAACTAAAGCCATAGATAGATTTGTTTTTATAGTTTGAGTGTGTGGACAAATAAAGAATTTTAATCTTCTGAATTAGTGTACTTCAATAAGATTGTAAGCAAATCTAAATTTTAATCTCTGAATTTCTCTCAGATACCTGAAGAGATGTATATCGGCTCTTCACAATGCTGAAAACAGTATGCTCTTGAAAAACTATTTCTCTGTCCTCCCTTTCGTACCTCGCATTTCCCTGAGTTGCAAGCAATTTGGATTCAGGGAAAGACAACAAAGATGAAAAAATAGAATACATACTCTTTCTTTTATAGAAACATGAATAAACTTATTTCTGGCAACTGTAGATGGAAATCCGAATTTCTCTAGTGAAGCAACTCCAGGCACAGATATTTGTGGAAGAGGATAAAAAAAAGGATGAGCTACTGAAAGCAAATATGTAAAAGTAAAATAATTCTAGATGCTTAACTGGCTGATCTCAGGGTTATTGTACAGCTGTGTGGTTCTGACTTCCAGTTGTGTGGCCGAATCTGGAGTATGAACTTAGTGGGACCAAGGCACTGATCAGGATCTGCCCTTGGCTGGAGACAAGAGAGAATTGCAGTGATCCGATAGATGTGGAACGGGAAACAGCCGGGGAGCCTCTGCCCAAACCTGAGTGGATCACCGTAACTGATGTGACATTTTCACTCATATTGGCACGTTAAGCAGCAAAGCCAAGCACTGAGGGAGAGATTTGAAGCATCTTTTCAGGGACAGCAGAGATCCAGATCAGGAAAGAGGCAGGGGAATAGGGTAGTGAAGGAGGATTTGGGTTGCCTCTGCCCAACTGCACCAAAGCTGTCACAAAATATGCTCCCAGAGGTAGGATTCTCCCAGTATTCTGAATTTGGCACCTTTCCCTTAGATTTAAATTTGCTCTAATTTTCAGGTGCATCTTGCTAGCTAACCAGATGCATCAAAAAGGCAAAAGAATTATAGAGGAGTAATTATAATTAGCCTAGTTGTCTGTGTTTTTTAAAAATTGTAAGACGGGTCCTTGAAAGTATTTTGAAGTCACTGTTTTTTACAGTTCTTAATCTAAATACTCCATGTGAGATTGTTTTCTAAAGAGATGGGTTCATCGGGTCAAGTTGAACTATATTAAAGACAAACAATTTTGTTATAATCTGACTGTCTTTTAAACACAGATGAGGAAAACAGAACTAAAATAGCCACAGGAGCCTCAATATCTGATCTTTCCTCCATTGTGCATTGCAGTATTTGAGACTCACATAACCAAAAGCAGAATTAGGTAATTCCTTACGAGTGTTTGCCACGTTATGCAAAAAAGCAGCGCAGCCGATCCTGGTAGGACATTAGCAGACAGATCTGCAGGTAGCAGTGCCTGAAAATAATGATGATGGCTTCATTCCCATGGCATGGGGCAAGCAACAGAGCTTCTTTGAACCAGCAGCTCATTTTGCTTGCATTAGTGTTGAGCTGTCCAGCTGTAGGAATCTGGGGCTCCAGAGGGAGGGAATGCTTGCCAGGAGGGTGGGAGCTGGTGAAGATTAGGCAGGGGTTATCCCAGGTGGGTACCACAGTGCCAGGGAAAGGATGCTTGGGAAAATTTGGCCCTGGGTCAGTTTTGTGAAGAGGAGAAGCCAGAAAGGGAAAGAAAAAGGAGAGTATGAGCTGACTTTCACTCCCAAGAGGGGTGCAGGGGATGTTGGTGGCAGGGGCCACTACAGGACCACCTGTAGCCACTACTCTGCCTTGGGAGAGCCTGGGATGTCCTGGGGAGTGTTCCTGCTCATCAGCCTTAGGAGGGTCAGGGTGCTGTGCTGCAAAGGGGAACATGGCTGTCCTGATTCTTCCCATTATGATAAGCTTGTTTCAGCCTTTATGTGAATTTTGATATAGCTTCTTTACATTGCCTTTTTTTTTTTTTTTCACTACGTGCTGTTAGAAACTTTTCCTACTTTTTTATGCCTTCGGGATGTTCTGCCACAGTCACTGTGGTTCTTTGTGAGGCAGATGGGACCCTGTTGAGCTCATCAATGCTGCACAGGGGTTGCTATCAAGTACCCCAGTCTACTCGGTCACAACAGGGCTGTGTGTTGTGCTTCCTTCATAGTAGATCTGGGAATTAGCCCTGGTAACCCATGTCATAGCACTGTGTTAGTTTGCCAGCCTGGCATTAAATTTATTTTTCTAAATGATAGCATGCAGTATTAATGTTGTTTTATTTCACTCCCATCTCCTCCATAGGTTTTTCAAGCATTATTACCATCAGTTTCCTCATTGGAATACCAATGGTAGATACAGATTTAGATGGGTCTCTTTAATCAAAAATTTAGAGAAACATGGGTAAATAGGAAATTCAGGTAGAATAACTCCATGCTAAGTACATATGGAGTGAATTATCAGCAAGGGAAGGATAAATGAGTTCAAGGGAAGCCTAGGTTTGTTTCTTGAGAAAGAGCATGTGAGAGCTTGGGTGAAGAAAGCAAAGAGGTGTAAAGTCAGGTTTCTATTAACAAATGCTAACATGGTGGGCTGGATGTTCATCTCCTAACATTTCTTTTGATAGCTCTGTATGGATGAGCTATGTTTAATTTTCATGTGTGTTTCCTAACACTTGTTCCCTAGATCTTGTTTCTTCAGGGCTCCACTAAAATCTTAAAACATGGGATAGTGCAGTATTTTAGTTTTGGAAACAGTTTTACTCAAGGGAGCGACGTGACAGTGAAATGTTGATCAAGTGAATTAGGGAGAAACATTTTCTTCTCTGGCATTAGTTTGTAATTGACAGGAGAAGTAGAAACTGCTTTCTAGTCTAGTGGTCAAGGATTTTTGATAGGTGTGTGCCCTAATTCAGTCATATCAAAATACGATATAATATTATTATATTTTGAAAAAAAACCACTCACGTATACATGCTTTTATTTATTTATTTATTTAAATACTTTTATTTCTCCAAGGTTTGCATGAACACTGTTATGAGTTCCAGTCTATACCAGGACTTCTGAGGTTCTGAATGTTGAGGGTTGACTCAATGGTGGAAAGCAGCACTAGTTTTGAAATTGCTGCTTCAAGTAACTTTTACCTTCATTGTGTTGGAATATATCCTGCATTTTCAGGAAAATTATGAGTCTCTCATCTCACAGAAAAGTGCATAAAGTTTAGCAAAAATTTTATTGATTTTGATGTGATTTCTAGAATCCAATTCTGCTTTTGTTACTTCAGTCTGGGTATGACTGAGTCAGTGGATAAAACTTCCTTTCCTTACCTGGTGAAATGCACGTGATTCTTAATTTCACTGGAAGTACAATGTGCAACTCCACTGTTTCCTGATCAAACTTTTTCTCCTTTCATCATCTCACATACAAAAATGAATCCAACTTTTTGAGTTAAAAAATTGCAAAGGTTATAGGCAACCCAAAACTGAATTGTGCAATAAAATGACTATTTATTACCTTTTTAAAGTAACTGCTCTTCATTGATTCATTGAGATTTTGCCATAGGAGTATCATTCCTCCTAGGGCTAATAAAATAACTAGTAGAAGTTAACCCAGTATCATTATTAGTACCATAATACAGACTGAACAGCCTCCACTGCTCCAACTATTCCCTCCTTTGGATTTTACCATAAAATGCCTTTTAAAATAGCTCAGCTATTTTGAAATATTCTTTACTGTTTTAAGGATCAAATGTTCAAGCATCTTTCCTTTTTTTTTTGCTTGAACACACAAAGCTATATGCCTGTGCCTGCATAAATGGACATGCTATGAGATAAATGAGCAATAGGAAACCCAAAACAACTTCTGGATTAGAATTTCAGTCTTTTGTTTGGTTGGTAGTGTCTTTGGCATGCTAGGGGCTTTCCAAATATAGGAGTACAGTTTCTGGCCAGAACTAGCTGCCATTTTCTTATTGCAGTTGAAAAATACCAGTTCATTAGTTTGCATCAACATGCTGCATCTTTGAAGGATTTCTCAGGTCCACAATTGAATTTCTGCTCAAAATGAAAGAGTTGCATCTCTGCACTTCATTATGAACTGGTGATTATGGAATGCACCTGGGTCACTGGAGAGCTGGATTCAGATCGTTCCTCTCTATCTGATTTAAGTCAGCTTTTTCAAATCAAGTTTCTCACTCATCCCAGGTGAGTGCTTTAAAAACACACTTTGGCTCTTCTTTTTAAGTTCCTGCTTCAGGCTATTCCAATTTGAATAATCATTTAATTATTCAGTGGGTCAGAAGAGAGCTGACTCTTGGCTTGGGCACTCCAGTGTGATGTGAGAGACTGAGCCCAACTGGTTCCTGTTGCAGAGTCCTGCAGCCTGCACTCCTGAGGATGACATGGTGAGAGCAGTCTCATATTCTTACTGTTGTCTTGCTGGCTTTTCCTTTTGAAAAATTGCAAAAGGTATCAGGTTAGTCCCAGAGGAGTGGAAAAGGAAATTCTAAAATCTTCAAAGAATTTGCGATACTGAAAAATTCTTTCTTGCATAGTTCACAATTCAGCTATTATAAAAGTAGTTGGGGATGGAGTGCATCTTTATAATCCAAAAATGTTCATCTCAAAATGGAGTTCTGTTGCCATTATTTTTGTTGGGTGGATTGTGTGTTTGAACTCAATATTCTTACATGCCCAGAGCACTGAGAGAGTAGCTCTAGGAGGTGTGATGGGTGAAACATTAACCCTTTCTCCTGGTACTGCCTTGGACCTTGTGCAGCACAGAGCTTGCTGTGGATGGCTCTCTGGGAGTGCTGGGAGGAGGAATGAAACGCTGTGTAAATGCCAACAAATGCCTGAGAGATGCAAGGGATACTGCACTTGTTCCTTTTCTCAGGAAGAACCTCCTCTGAGGTGGAGAAGATCTGTGAAACTGGCAGATTTCTCTGTCAGGATCTCTTAAAAAGCAGAGAAGAAATGTCTTAATCTGTGGAAGGGGAATCCACAAAGGGAGGAAATCCTTCTTTTCTTAGAGATAGAAATACTCATTTTGATAGCTTCTGTTTGCTCTGTCTTTCATTCTTAACTCGTCTGGCAGCACAACTCTGGCAGGATCCATGCTGTATTGGTTGGTTCCCCTCCTGGCTGCTCTGCAACAGTGATGGATGGGAGCCAAGGGAATAAATATAGCTCTGAGTTCCAGTAGTAACCCCCTGCCACACTTCCACTCAGAAACTGGGAGGTCACGGGGGGAGAGGGGATGGCTCAGGTCTGGCTTCAGCAGAGAGGGAGTTTCTGTGCTCCCTGAGGAAGGGGAAAGGTGCTGCAGAAACCCACTCCTGCCTTTGTTCCCATGCAGAACTGAAGGGATCTGTAGATCTATTTTAAAAGCATTACTATTGGCTGTGCAGTTTCCATGTGAGTTTATTAAATGTGGACATTTTTTATATGTAAAAATAACTTCACCATTTTGTTATTTCCTTTTACGTATTTCACTTCGGTTGGAAAAATGAAATCAATCTAGTCAGCTTTTCATCAGTTTCTCTTTGGCTGTCATGCAGTTGCACAATGCTGCAGTGCTTGGCTAGCAAAAATGTTTACAACGAAAAATTGTTTTCAATGGGATTAAAAAAAGAACCATGGAAACATTTTTATTGGTCTTCAATTTTTGTGTGATTTGGAGTTTTACAAGACCTAAACTACATCAATGTTGTGGCTCTAATTTGATTTTAAGATTATACTCTATTTTTATATATACTTGCAAGGTATACTTGCTACTATCTTCTGTCACAAAGTACAAAAGATTCTAGCTTGACTATTTCTTTGCAGCTGATTCAAAGTCCTTGGAAATCCTGAGCACCTTGCAGTTGACTCTCAAGAGTTTGGGGTCATACTTTCCACCTGTGTGTAAATGCCTGTTGTAAGTTGGTTTAAGCAGTCTTCATCATTTAGAACTGCTCTGAGTTGATTTCTGATCTATTAATGCTGTGAGATTGCTACAGCTGAGGTGAATCTGGGGATATGTCTGCAACCCTTAAATACCTTTATTGCAGCTGGCACCTGTAGAAATCTCACATATGGAGAATATATGAAGTCAGATCCTTGGAAGGTTAAGTGTAATAAAATCTTAGAAGTAAAATATGGGCTGACAGTTACCCTTTGCATCAAAACTCTTAAATTCTTTTTAAAAAAGGTGCTTGTGATGAGTGTTGAGTTAGTTTGGATTTTAATTTATTTTGCTTTACAGTTTAAGTCGTAAAAGGCTCTTCTAGGGATGGCCTGAATTTGTGGATATTTTATGAATTTGTGGACTGGGGCAGTCTGGGGAGGGACTGCACCCCTCCAGGGGCTGCTCCACTAAAAACAGAGAGGAATTACACCCTGAGCTGTTTCTTACACTGCCTTTCCACCTTCATCCAATGTCCCTAAGCAGCCACCATGAACCTACCATAGGAGTGAGGAATGGGGCCCCTTGGGTACCCTTTGGAAAGGGAAAGCCTTTCTCTTAGAGAAACAGGAATTTCATAGGGCCCAAGCTTGCAGATAAAAACTCTTCTAGCATTTTTATGATCAACATTCACCACTGAGTGCACTAATTGAAGACCTTAATGAATGGTGTAATGATCAGGTCTGTTGTTGTCACTGATTCAGTATCTTGTTTTCAGGTGTGAGCTGGCTGAGTCAAATTTAGTTTTCTCTCTTTTAAGTGAAATCATTGTCACGCAAGCAAAGAAAGAAATCACCACAACCCCCCCTGCTCTATAAATATAATATATCACAGCCTCTTTCAAACACCAACTGTTGATTGGCTACTACCCATGTCATGATACTAAATCATTGACTTCAGACTATTAACCTCTTGCTTACTGAATACAACTTCTGCAGTGAGCTCACATCCACCATCTAGTTAGACAGAACTTGCATTTGATGAGGTAACTGTTGTGGAATGGAACAAATTATCATGCAGACTTTTTCTGTGATATTGGGAAAGGTATTGAAATGTACAATTTACAAATAACACCAGCTGGATTTGAAAATGGTTTACACATGTATAATCTGCAATGTAACACAACTTTCATTCTCCTGCTCTGTAGCTGGTATAAAGATCTAAAAGCAGATTTGATGCCTCTGTAAAAATAGTCTGGCAAGTCCATGTTCTTCAACTGCATGACACTTATTCATGTACCTTTTTTAGAAGAAAACATCTCTTTTCAGAATATGTTGATGTTTTTAACCATATGAGGACTATTTTTATGGGTGTGTTTTGCTTTTATGAGGCTTTCTGTTGGGAGATTGGGTTTTCAAAGATGTGATTCATGAATTGAAGTCAAACAAAATGCTACGTGTTAGATTGCAAAAACCTTCTCTTTTTATGTTTCTCCTTTATTAATATAGGTTTACAAAAAGGTCTTCAGAAAATTTTTATTGTTGCTTATTGTTATGACACATCATATATCTTTTGCTAATTGTGCATTCTTTTCTTGCTTTTAATTATATTGTGGAACAAATGTTTTGTCATTTAAAAAATAGCATGGCACAATTCCATCATTTCTGATTTAATAATGAAAATACCCTTGAAGACCCCATCACTTTTTTTCTTCCTTTAAGATGCCGATAATCTCTGCCCCTTTCTCTCTGAGGCTGGTGGTGGAGCTGAGCGCAATAAGCAAACCAGAGCTAAGTGAAGCAGCAGCACTGGCCTCCAGCATGCTCCCAGCTCTGTGTGCAGCTGGCAGGGCAGGAGCCCTTGGAGCAGGGCCTCTGGGTCAGCCACAACGCTGGGGGGAAGCATGACAGGAGAAGCAGGGCTGGCAGGTAGAGGGAGAAGAGTTACACGTGTCTTTTCATACTGGATTTGAAGACAACTTTTCCTCCTTTGGGTAATTTCTTCTAATTGGAAATTGGTTGAACAAAAAAAGGAGGGGCAGGGAAGTGTCTTGAATGCTTTCCATGCTCTGTTCAGATGTGTGTGTGGTTTTTTTCACAGAATTATCCAGAAAGCATCTGTGAACAATGGAAGTTCTCCTTATTAAACTGAAAGTTCTGCCAGGCTTGGAAGCCTTTTGTAACTTGTTCTGGGTCCAAGGTGCTTCCCATGTGCACCTGCTGGGTGTAGAATTTAGTCCTGTCCAGTTACTTCCATTTAGGATTTGCCCTTCCTTAAGATCAGTATTTACTACTAGGGCAGCTTTTATAAGTTGAATAAGGATCATTTATTCCTATAGAGATAGGAGCATTTAACAGCAATGTAAAATCAATATGCAAAAGCCTACTAAGATAATTTGTATTCAAATGTGAACAACATTAATTCTAAACAATCTTAAGCCCTTATTTTGTCCAATGATTGCTGGACATCTAAGTCAAGAAGGCTCTCCTAACTTATTAGTTTATTATCAACAATATTGCCAACACTTAAACTCTTCAATTAGGTAAGCCAGTTACCTATTATTCTATTATAGCTTGCTGCACTCTGAATTAAGTCCATACTGGAATACTTCTTGCCTTAGCACAGGTGCCCCATCCTTCTATGAGCAGGTGTATGTGGAGTTTGCAAAGTGTACAAGGAGAATGTAAATAATAATTACTGAATAATAATTTAATACTTTATAAGATGCTTGCATGCCTGTCTTACAACTGCATGATATGAAGACACCTATAAAAGGTATAAATACACTTTGAGAAAGTGATGTGACAACAGTAAGAATACTTTAGAATGGTCACATCTTTTTATTCTGTTCAATACTTTTCCCCCTTTCTTTACATGCTTATTTTTTTCTCAGGAAGGCTGTATGTTAACAATATTTTCTGTAGCCTATAGGATTTCTTTAGTTTGTGGGGAGGATTGTATGTACCTTCAGCTGTGAATAATTTGTGGATACAATTTGTTTCACGAGCTCTCTTTCAGATTTTATAAACAAGATGTTCACATACATGTGAGGACTGTGAGCTAAAGCTGTTCAGTGCCAAACCTTTCTGGTACAGTGCTGTGGATCCTCGTGTACTGCTTCAGCTGATCTCATACTGAGCATTTCTGGAATAGCATTTGATCCTGACTTAGTGTGGAAGCTGTGGTATTGCAATGTGGTTTAGTTGTTTGGCTAATGCTGGGTGTCAGGTGTTAAAGCATTTCTGTGCTGAATTGGGTCTTCTGCAGTTAGAAAAAGTCTAAGTAGTGAAAAATCCTGGACACAATTCAGTTAGGTTACGAGTTGGGTGTTACAGTGTTTTGAAAACCTGCAATAAGCCATATTACCTTCTTGTTTTTTAAAAGTTTTTGTCTCTGTTGTTCCCATCAATAATCTGTGATTTCAAAAATCATGTGTGGTCTCATAATTGTTTTTTAAATCTGCTGGAATTCCTTTAAAAATGTGGTTCAAAGGAAGAGTTGCTTTTCATACTTTAGAATAGCTGTGGTCTTGAATTACATTTAGAAAAAGATGTATTAAATATAAACAAATACAGTATTCATGTAAATGTTAATTAAGCTCACATCACAGAACTGTGCTTTTTTGTGAAGAGCAGGAAAATTCTTCTCATTTTCTTGTTCTTTCCACCAAGGCTTGTCTGGCATCATTCCAGCACCACCTTCCCACAGCAGGATGACTTCAGACAGCCCAGGGGACAGGGCTGTTCCCTTGCCATGGCCACTCCTGGCTCTGAAGCTGTTGGGTCTCTGGAGCAGGTCCTGCCAGGGTGGCCTGGCTGAGCCCTGGCCAGCTGCAGATGAGGAAGTGTGGAAGGCAGGGGACTTGGAAGGAGTTTTACACCTCCACAGCCAGGTGATGGAGACAGGAAATACCTTTGGGGAGTGGCCAGGACAGGCAGGAGCTGGAGTGGCACTGCTCATTCCCCTGTCAGAGGTGGAGCCTCGGGGATGTAGGGGCTGCAGACCATGGGAGCTCCAACTTGGAGGCCCAACTGAGGAAGAAAGAATGAGGGAAGTTTTTTATTGTGTCCCAGTACAATGCTGTCCTCTATGCATTCAGATCAGAGCAGCCCACAGCCATATAAAATAGCTCTTACACTCTCACAGGTTGTTCTGTTGAACTAATATTTGCTATTTCAATTTTCTTTGCAGACCTTGATAGCAAAGTCACTGCTCTTTCCCTTCTCATTGGAACTCCTGGTAAAATAAGAGATCTGTTCCAAATATTGAAGAATTAAACCTAACAGAATGAAAAATTAACATGCTAAATATCATAAGCAATGATATAAACAAGGTGCTATGTCATTTTGCTTGCCAAAGACTGAGCTCTCTTTTGTCCAAAACCAGATTATGTTCTTCATCTCTCTAATGGAACTATTAGAAAATTCATATTGGAAGCCAGGACCTGATTTGTGATGCTGCTTCTCCTTTGGGGCTGATATTGAAGTACAGGCACAGTATAAAACTTCAGAAAGAAGGCAAATATGAGATAGTTTTAGCCCAGGATTAGCAGCTAGGACTCTTGAGTGTCATCTGGACATTGATTATTTGTCAGATAATGCAATTACATTTAATGGAGGGCACTGCTCAGGAGTTACAGAGTTTAAGTAGCACATTTGGGTTTTATGCACTGCACCGTGTTCGCAGTCACAGCGGGAACATGAGTGACATTTGACACTACTGCTCCAAAGCAGCTGCATGTCACTGGAAACACTGAAAAAACCCTCAAAATGCCTGTCCTGCTCTCCTTGCTCCCAAGTCTTGTTTGTGCTGTCCCTGAGAGGCGGGGGCTGCCCAGAGTGGTGTTGGAGGATGCTGTCACACGTTGTGTGCCTGTCAGGGAGCTGACACACTGGCTATTGACTGTGACATGTCACTTACATGAAACCATGCAGGGCTGCTGCAGCTTGGGGCACTGCACAGGTTGGGGAGGCAGCAATTGCAGTCTGTTTGCCTCTGTGTGACAGACACACCAAGAGGCACAAGAGTCTGAGCAAGGCCCCAGATTTCAGGGTTTCTGCACTCCCGTTAAAAGAGGAAGAAAAGAATGATATGCCTAAGATGGTTTGAAATAAAACAGAAGAATACTGTCCCTGTCCTCAAATGAACCCTGGTAATAACAGGGAGGACTCCACCATCTCCTTATTGCAGTGGATAAGGAGTGATTAAGTAAAATTCTAGCTTCTGTTTTCCTTATTGGCCTTAAAGTCCAAGAATACATCTTGGCTCAGTTGAATAATGGGGACTTTTACCACTGAGTTCACTGCAACCAAGATTTTCTCTTAAAAATAATTGTTAGCTTTACTCCTCCCATGGACAGGGTGCCATGAACATTTGTGTTCCTGAGTAATTCCAATGATCCTGAGAAAACTCTCCCTCTCAAAAAGCCTAAGGCTGGTAGGCTGACATGTGGTTTTCTTCAGTGGCAACACCTGTGATCTTCTCTGACCCAAAAAAATGCCCCTGAATTTCAGGTGATCAGGCAAGCCCCAGGATATCCTCTGATGCTCTTCTAGGCAGAGCTGCTGTCAGTTCTGGCTTGGCCATACCTGGATTTGAGTAGAGTCCCTCAGGTTGTCACCTGCAGACAGGAGAGCTCCTGACTCTGCACAGTAGCAGACAGAGAAGTCCTGCTGACCAAAGGCTCCATCACACAGAAATGAAAACATGGCTAAGTGTCTGAACTTGGTTCATTCATGGCAAGCCAGTATTTAGCTCAAGCCTTTGAGTATCAAAGGGATGGCCTTACTTCAGTGACACTGAAATCTCAAAAAACTGCATTTGCATGTTCCATGCTGGAAGGGGCTGCTGAAACTGTGCCTCAGTTTCCATGGCCAAGAGTTAGCGTTTCAAGAATAGCTGCCTTAGATGGGGAATTTACACCTTTTATCTGAACTTCTCCTTTTATTTAAACAAACACAGCCAAACCCTGAGGAGTTCAGGTAAGGCTGAGCTTCCAAAACTGTCCTAAGAGTGTCAGCTGGAATTACACAGAGGGCTCCAGCTGGTAACTGTGTTTTGAGTCTGAGCAATCCTAGTTTGACTGTTACTGATTGTACGAGCAGCAGTAACAGATTTCAGCAGAAACCAAAAGGGAGAGATGAAAGTCCTAACACAGCTTCTTTCCCACATGCCTCAGAAATCCCAGACTCTGTCTTGTCCCATCTGTACAACTGAGAATTTTTCTCTTTTAATGGGAAATTAAACAGCACAATCAACCTAAAGAACTGAAGTCTACAAAATGTAGATGGGTATTTGTGTGTTTAAGTTCTGGGAGAATTTTGGTAATTATGTGCATAGTTTTGAAATCCTGAGGATGTCCAGCAGTGGCAAAGTGTGTGGATGAGCACTGCTGTGGTGCATGCAGATAATTCATATTTTCATAGGACTTGATAGTCAGCATGGGAGTAATCTCAGACTTGGCTAATGAAAGTGGCTGCACCTGGTTGAGATCCTGCTGGAAGCTTTTCTCTGTCAAAGATACTTATGTGTGGGTGCTTCCTACTTTATCAACCTCGTCCCTTCCTTGTGCCCTTAGGCTCAGTTGTGTTAAGGAACTGAAACACTTGAGATCATCACTGTTTTGGCAAAAGCTCGCTCTGCATAAATGTGAATGTCTCTGAAGGCTGCTCTTGCATGCAAAGTTATTTGGTTATTTGAAAATGTTTTTTAATCTGGTAGCTGAATCATTGCCTTCATAAGCTGTAGCTCAAGTTCTGTGTAGGTTTTATCAAAAAGAGCATGGCTTTACGTTTTCCCTCTCAGCTCTGCCTACATTCAGCTGAGGGCTTCCATATTGATAGATAATTTGGATGTTGATTCCATGACAGTTGCCCCTTGGTGGAAAGGTTCTAAAATCAGTGTGACCTGTAGGAACACTAGGCACCCTATGCAAATGAAAATGTGCCGTCCTCAGCTGTAAGTGCAGTTTGCAGAGAAATGAGCACATGACAGCAATTTGAATGTTGAACCTTCTTTAATTCAACACATCATTTGGTTTCAAAATAGTTAAGTAAATTGTATTTAAATAATTGTAAACATTCCAAATAGTCATCCAAAACAAATTGTACTTTGCATAATCGTAACTTAGGAACAAAATATTGCAATATAAATCAAGGAAGAGTGAAAAAAAAATGGTAAACAAAGAAAGTACATTTAAATTTGTTCACATACTTATCCTTTGTAGATATTTTACATTTTTTTGGGTGGTTATTTAAGGTACTGTGTAAAATTTCAGACTAGTGTGGGTTAAAAATACTTAATATCTTTTTATTGCTCTATTCCTTTGAATATTTATTTTCTGAAACTTGAAAGCTGTGTGCGGTATGACTTTTGCAGTGCAAAAGGCTTTTCATTCCATAAAGTGCCTAGAAATTCGTTATGTGATCAGTTATATAAATAGGCTTATTGTTTAGAATGTGTCTAAAATGAGGCCTGTCCTTTAGCCATTTTTTTCCCTCTTATTAAATTTTTAAAGACACATATTTCAAACCCAAACAAACCAATTCCAAAGGGTTTAATTTTCTTCTGTTTCTCCCAAATTGTACAGTATGTTCTAACAATTTAACTCCAGTTTGGCTAGTGGGGAGTCTTTCATTAGAAAGCACGCTGTAGCAAAACATGTATTTTTTGTTAAGAAATAGTGAAAGATATAAGAATTGTAAAGGATAATGACAGTTATGTGTTTTTCAAAGGAAAATGCAAACAATAGGTAGAAGAAAGTAAAATCAATAAAAGGACATTGTATGAATATATCTGGTCCATTAGTTACAGTGAGATCTATTCTGTTCAATCTGAAATCACATTCAGCTTATGAGGTGGATAAATAAAAATGTTAGGTCCCAGTTATGTAGTCCTTTCTTCTTTTGAGCTTAATAGCAACTTTGGATGAAATGGGACATCAGGATTAAAGCCCAAATTAATCATTGTGCAGCACAATTTTCACCACCCTCACTTCCAGATAGGTTATTTCCACCATGTAAAATCACTGAGGACTGTTTTTGTTGTATGCTTAGCTACATTTCCTGTGCTACAGAGAGGAAAAAAGAAAAAGTCAGGAGTAGAGCATTCTTCAGCTATGTGCACCTGTTCAGTTTATACCTGAAGGAGTCTGCTGGAAGTTTGCTTATTTAACTTCAGTCCTCCCTTCCTCCTGTTAAAACAATGGTGGTGTTTGGATAGAAAGGTGTCATGAGAGGTTCCAGGTCTGCTGCTCCCCCAAACCTAAAAATTTACTAGGGACAACTGATTTCCTCACTAGGATTTCTGATCCCTGTGTGCCAATTGTTGGCTGATTAAGGTCAATGATAGCACTTATTCAGTACTTTTATCGACTTGGATCATGTGATAGAAGCAATTGATTTAAGCACAGGATTGCTAATTTTCTATTGTAGCCATTTCTTCTACAGAGCCAGGTTTTACATTATCAGGAGTTATTTATTCTGTATTTAAAAGCAATCCATTTTTTCCCTTACAGGTAGGAGTGCCATTGCATACATTCAGAATTACATATTTCACTTGTGGGAGATGTTTTTGCCAATGTTGGATGTACCCTTTGTTTCCAGAGATCTTTGGATAGGCTGGGATTTCAAATAGCAGATAATAACATGCAGTGTGTATTATTGATGTTGTCTTAATTGTCTTATTGACAACTCACTTGCACTTGAAGAGGCATGCTAATATCAGACATTTTATGAGATTGCATATATTTTCATGACTGGGATCCATAGCCACAAAATGATTTTAAAAACATGCAAGTATTACTCATTAAAGCATGTAGAATTTTAAAAATGCATTTTTGGGTCCACATTTGACATCATCACTGTTTGGTTTTGTTTCCAGTCTCTCTCTTTCCTTTATTAGTCCCTAATTAAGCTACTCATCGATATTTAGCATGGAATTGGCTCCCAAGCAAAGTGCCATGCACCACTACCATTACCTGAAAAAAAAGAGCTTATAGGGAGAGCAAATTATATGCCTGCAAGATACAAGAAAATGGTCATATAAAAGGAAAACACAAGCTATTTGCTTCTCCAGTGGCAAGGAAGGGATGTTGAAGAGAGCATACATTGCATGAGGCTAAAAATTACAAAAATCTACTTATAAGTATACTAATTGTGGCTACTAATTTGCTTCTGGTGAAGTAGGTTCATTAAGATGTTGGAATAGTTTAGTTACTGCTGGTGTCTTCTAAAGACGTGTGAATTAACTTGTGACATTTCTAAAATTTAAAATCAATAAAAATAAAGCTACAGTATGTATCAGCATCAGCTGACAGATGCAGACAAGTATTAAGGAAAATCTCTTGCTGAGAATGATTGTAGCCTGAAGTATTCTATATATGAATGATCCAAGCATATTTTAGATTTCTCCTTTAGAAAACCTCCAGTTTGGACATCTGGGTCTCTTAATGTGTCTGTCAGGGTGAAAGGACCACTTGCTGACATTACTTCTGGCAATGGAGATTTCTGGGTGCTGGTTTCCTTTGCTGCTCACAGGACTCCATCAGGGGCTGGTTGTTTCCACTCCTGTTTGAAATGTGAACCCCTGTATTCCTGTATTGCTGTGAAACACGCATAGGCAGAATTTAATGTAAACTCTGCATGTCCTTTCCACCTTGGACTTTTCTGCCTCATGTTATTGTAGTGGATTTGCTGTAGAATATTCAAAGGAAGGAGATGAGTTTTCAAGTTGCCTTACTCCTCTTAGTGTAGAAAATCCTTTGTCTTGGAGAAACTTGAGCTTCTACCCAGCTCTATTCACTGATACCTTGCCATTTTTGCCTTCAGATTTTTTTTCCTGTAATACTGAAATGATTATGAAGAACTACAAATGAATTCTGCAAAATAATTTTAAAAATTGGCAATTGTTTGCACCTGTCTCCTAGTTCCCTTCAGCATGTATTGCATTACTTTTGCAATTAATCGTTGTCATGCATCTTGAGGCCAAAGAACTTGGAATTCTCTTTTCTAAATGGGCCTCTGTGATCAGGTGTTTCATTAAGGATCTTAGTGACCTTCTAAGTTTTTGCCACATTTATACCACTTCAATTTCACTTCAATAAATCAGAGGAAGGTCTAACTCTTGGTATTTCTGTAAGTGGGCAAATGAAGAAATTTTATATCCTATGTAAATTTATAGCATTGAATTGTTTTTCTGTGCTGGAGTGCCCTTTTAGATAAATAATATAGATCTGGGGGCAAATTCTGTCTGGTGGAATTGATAACTGATAAAATCTGGCTCTAAAGTATCTGAATCCAAAGGTTTCATCATTGATCTTTAGGTTCTTGTACCATATTTTCTTTCCACCCTCCTCTTTTTTTTTTTTTTTTTTTTAATTTTTTTCTTCACAGAGGGAAAAGAGATGTAGCAGAGGGGGAACAGGGAATGACAAAGGTTCCCTACAAACCCTAGTTGCAGTTCTGGGTGCACAGCATCCACAGAAGTAGTTTCCAGTAGGCAGTGGTGATGAGCAGCTCAGAAGTGACTTCTGCATAGTGTTACCCTGCACTGTAAATGTGTGGATTGGCTCTATCTGAGAACCTTGTGCTTGATTTCTAAAATAGATCAAGTAGTGTATGCCTGGAGCAAGAGGTGTCCATCTGTGAAATATGAGCTTGAATGACCATAATATCATGAGAAAAATGGATGACACCTGAAAATTAAATTTGTTGATAAAGCACTGGACAGAACTTCATTCTTAATTCTTTTTGTGACTTTGTGTGACCTTGAGAAATTCATTGGGAGGTGATTTTTACAGGTGCTGGAGGCCTCTTGATACAAATGAATCTTGGGGTTGCAACTGGGGCACTAATCACCTCTGAAGCTCAGACAGTGCTTGCATATCTGTCTGCCAAGTGGGTAAAAGGATTTTTGCAGCCTTTAAGAAATATTATGATATTATTGATGAAAAGTATATGAATATGCTTTTGTTTTAATAATTTTCTTGGAAAAATGAAGAGGATCTGGGCTGTCTGAAAGAGTGTAGATGGAGAAAAGTCTTGTTGCATATTTGCAGGGAGGTAACTCTGGGAGGTGTGAAGGAGATGCCCTTGCAGAAGGCCAGTGGCCCTCCTTGCCCTCCTGCCTGGTGCTGGTTATGGAGGCCAAGTGAGTCCAGGTGCTTGAGGTGGTCCATTTTCCTCACAAAATCCTGGTAGCCACTGTCACTGGGGTGATGTTGGAGGGTACACCCCACCCCTCACTGTAGGACAGACTGCAAATCTGTCCAGTCTGCAGTTTGTGTGTTGCTCCACCTTTGTGTGTTGCTCTGTGGCAGTGTGGTCCCAAGATTACTGATGTTTGTAAAAAAAAGTATTTTGATTTTTCCTGTGGAGCAAGCATCTCTACCTCCTTTATCATTTTATTTGACCTTTCTGATGTCTCTGACTCTGCTACATTCTTTCACAGGACAAGGTCAGAGTGGCCCACACTGTGCTGGACGTTGTGCACCAAGGTGCTGTGGCAGAAGGGTGCTGTCCATCCTGCTCTTCATGCCCTCCTAAACCAATGCCTAAGGCTGAGTTTACTCTGTGTAGGTTACTGAACTGATTCCAGAGGACTGTCGATTGCAGGATCCCTTTCTGTGCTTACGTGCCATTTCCAAATTCAGTGTTGTTGTACGTGGCTGTTTAGATTGCTTTCCCCAGATGTTAAACCTTCACATTTTTATGTGTTGATACTCATCTGTCACATATTTGCTCACTTGCTCTGGCTGGACTGAAGCACAAATTCCTCACCCCAAGTTTACCCTCCAGCCACAGCCTTTCAACTGAATGTCTCAGTCAGTGATTGCTCTATACCAAAGCAGATTTTCTTGACCCTTTGGGAGGTTGTTTGAGTTTCAGCCATGCATGTCAAGAAGCCATGAAGTAGTTTTGTCTTTGATACCGTTCCCCAGAGGATTTTCATAGCTGCATTTGACAGTTTTGCTCTTGAAAATACTCCTGGTTTCTGGTTAAAAATCATGGCTTTGGAAAAGCTGGCAGCAAGAGGGCAAGCTTAACTCTTCATCTGTATGGATCAGCCATGGAAAGCAACTTTCCAGTTGCTTATATTTCTGCAGAGATAAACTTGAGGTTTCCCATGTGGATGGTTTGATAGAAGAGGTCCCTGGTAAAATGATTCAACCAAGAGGTCAGTTTTCAATTGCTGTAATATCTTTTTTCTTGCCTATTCTTTGAAAATAGAAGTGAAAACAGGAGTGTAAATTCATAGTATCATCAAATGCCATAATAAGGTTGAGTGGTCTTCCTTTGCCTGTTGATCTTTTAGAACTCTGATTCTCTCTTAGCAACTATTTGATTCACAAGCACACTGAAGCAGTTGCTCCAGGGAAAAAGTTTCAGTGTTGTCTTCATGGGACTGAGAACTCTGGGATGGAGACAACTGCTGGGAAAGTCTTGTAGGAGAGCATATCAGGCCCTTGGGTATTTGCTAGAGGAGTGAATTTTGATACTTCTCTATTTGGTTGTGGCTCATGTTGCTCTTTATAGCCTCTGTCCATTGGCAAAAGAGCTCACTTGCAATATTTCCCATGCTAGGAGATGATGAGAGGTAGAGTCAATATTACCTGCCAGGGCCAGTGGAGCACAACATGCTCCAGTTACATCACCTTCTATTTGTGAATTGTTACCTTGGTTGACATGGATAAGAGAACCAGCACCCTCCAGCACTGAAGCGTTTAGTGTCTATAACTTCAGTAAAAAAGTCTAAGTGCTCTGGTTTTAGTTATTACAGTTGTGTACATTAGGAGACCTTAAGGGGAAACCTTGTTTGTGTCTTTGAAAATAAGTTCTGGTTTATTTGTGTTGTAGAAGTAACTCAAAGAAATTACAGATTTGTTTAAGGTAAACCAAAATGAAATGTTATGATGATGTGTAACTTCTCTAGTGTTTGCAAGATGGGAATAATTCATATTCCCTCCTGAAAATGGACCACCTAGTCCAGTTCCATTCACTGCATTCCTATAATGTGTTATCCAGTTCTGGTTAATGTTTGTTGAAATTTTAGATATGAAAAGTTATTGAGAAAACAAGTAAAAAAAAGAGACTTAAAAAAAATTGCTGTGGGGTCAAAGAGGTGTTTTAATCTCTCCCTTTTTATTGTTTATCCACACATGCTATTTCCAGACGGCCTCCTCTTCCCCAGACTAGGATGTCTGGGCTTGTAGTTAAAAGTGTGAGACTGTTGGTGGAGGAGCGTCTCCTCACCTTAATTGAACTGAAGTTGCAGAGCTCTTGTAGCACCCACAAAACGATCAGCAGTCCTCTGGCACCTCTGCCAGTAGGTCAGACCCCATGGGGTGATGGGTGTTTTATGCTTAGAGAAGTGCTGACATTTGATTTTTCTGGTAATGCCTTTATTGTTATCTAAAAGAAAAGTTGTGGCTACCAAATTTTTAAATTGGCTGGTCTGACCCAGTGGAAAACAAAGACCTTGGTTCCAGAACTGTGCTTGCATCACTAGATGGCTGAAAGACTCATTGACTGGATGAGTAAAAGATAGCTTATCATTCTTGCCATTGCATCTCCTGCTGCCTTCTGGGCCTTAGGCAGCACTCCAGAGAGCTGACTTCATCTCCACAGAGGGATCAAGGTCAAAAGCTCAAGAAAGTCAGAAACTTTAGAGTTCATTGACAGGAGCGAAACAGTGAGAAAGGCTGGGAAGATGGCAAGAGTTGCTCTTGAGGGTTAGGGAAGAAGAGGGCATGCTGTTGTGAGGTTGTTGTGATGTTTGGCTGCCCCAGAGGTTGTTCAGTTCAGCTTCCATTTGAGAAATCAAAGTTACCCACTCCGTTGAACATTCATGTCATAATTAAGTGTGAGACTGTGACCTTTAGTATTCTAAAAAAGGAAAAATTGTTACCTTAAGGAATTTCCCATACCTTGAACCAGAACAGAATTCATGTCTATGTTCTGGAATTATCTAGGTCCTTGGAGACAGAGATCTTCCTGAAAATTTAGTGCTCAGGGAATCTGCTTCTTTATCAGCTCTAGTGGTTGTTTCTATGGTTAGACAAATTGGTGACCTTTTGGAGAGCATCATGTTATCAAACAGACCAATCAACTCTTTAGCAAATGTAAAAGATTCATCTTCATTTAAGTATCTAAGTGTAGAATGAAATTGAATGTGTGTCTAATGCATAGATTTTGCATTGCATTTGCCAAAGACATCATTTATTTGGTGTGTCTAATTCTTGGAAAAATAATCCTCGGAGACATAGGACTTGATTTCCTGAGCACAGCTATTGTTGCACTTCGTAATGAAAAATAAGTGCTTGGCCCTTCCGGGAATCAAAATGTGGATGATTCAAAATTAACCTCCAAAATTTTGAGCATTCTAATATGAATGGTTAAAGTATTTAAATTGAGACTATCCAGAACAGAAAGCAAGGGTCCCCAGTGTTAAAATGCATACAGAGGGACTAACATGCACACACACCACACACAAAATTAATATAAGGGATTAATATTCAGCTGTGATAATACTGGAAAATATGCACTGTGGAAAGTAGGAGAGCATGTCTTCAAAGGTTGGTTAGTGCTTAAGGTGACAGAAAATTAATGCACGTGAATGACAGTTGTTCCTGAGAGAGTCATCAGATGCAACTGTGAAAAGTCTCCTTTCCTTGAATCCCACTTTAGTTGAGGAAGTTGTTATAAATGTTTGATAGAACAAGATGGACAATTGCCCCAGGTAGGTCTGAGGCTTGACCTCTGCCACGAGTGGTTGCAAGAAGCCATTTTCCACAGTGCTGTTCCATTTAATTTCTTTGCAGGATGACGCTGGAATAGCTAAATCTCCAGTTGCTTTGTCTTGCAGCCCTTTTGCTCTATTGCTAGACCTAGGGAGATTAGGGATGCAGGACATAACATCACTATGTACAAAGTTTGTATCAAATAAAAGGATTCAATTTTCTGCCAAGTTGGGGTTTAACCTCTCCTAGATCCTGAGTTGTGCATAATTAATGTATTTTCAATATCTTTCAGCATTTGACTTTCAGAATTCTCTCTCAGAATTAATCTTAAGGATGTTTCAGTATTCTGCCTTCAGGAAGACAACTTGCTTTTAGCTCATGCCATAATTTTTGGTTTCAGTTTTTGGATGTCATGTATCACTCTGATTAAATGTCTCTTTCTTGCAGAAGGCTATTCTCACAGGAAAAAAATCAAGCTATTATCTAACAAATGTGTGGCAGTTAGTGCTAGCATGGGCTAGTATATTTTTAATGGCAGCAATCTCTTCCATTTTGTTGCGTGTGAACAAAACCTCTTGCCTGCTTTATATCATCAAAGAGCTTGTCCAGATTTGGCGGTTTTAGATTGGGTAACATCATGATGGACGAGTTGACAGTTCATTAAACCAAAGATTTTTTCCATCCACAATAGTCTGTCTTCTGTGTATTTACTATTATTAAAGCCTGCACAATAGCATCTGTAAATAAGGCATGCCTTTGCTCTCCACTAGTGTCGACTACTGATGGTGGATGCCTACTAACAAAAATAAAGCTAGGGTCCCGCTGAGCTAACTTTTAATTCAACAACACAGTGTGTATAAGTACACTAGTGCCATTGTGAAAGAATGGCTTTCTTCCATTAAAGCAACATTACCTGTCCCTGATACTCCTGCCTGTCAAATATACTGAGGTTCAAAATAGTTTTGTCTGTATTTGCAGCAGTTCAGGACCCAAGCTGGTAGTAGGTAGTAGGTATGACCTGTGCAGTTTTACATGCAGTAGCTAGCTTCCTAGCTTGTTCAGCCCCTGTGATGTTTGGGATGTACATTCTTTGAAGATTACTTCCAAAGAAAGGCATCCAAATCCTTAATTCGAGATTCTGTCTATTCCTGTGGTGTTTACATTCCAGTATGGCAGAAGATCACTGAAAAAAGAAAAGATGAAAATGCACTTTAAAAAGGGTTTCTCAAAACAGGTCTCCTTCAAAGCATCACAGTCCTCCACCTCCTACCTTCTTTTAAAGACTGGGATTAATGTTTTGTGCAGGGAAAAATATACATTAGTAGGCAGCTTTGCAGTTTGCCCCAGTGCTCTTGCTGGAGAGCCATCCATGGCGAAGCACTGGGCAGCGCGTGAGCGAGAGCTCTTCCTGCTGGAGCTAGGACATTTTTTATTAACACAGCTGCAAAGTTACTCGCTTCTGTTTTTCTCTCTGTTATCTTGGTGCTATTGTTTTTACTTGCTACTTAAAAACTACAGCCTCATCATCTTCCAGAGTGCTTGCTTGCTTTTTTATTTTTTTTCCATTTCGGCTGTATAATAAAAGGATCAAATATTTAAAATTGCTCGCATGTTACTTTATTAAATGCATTTGTAGGAGAATGGGAATAGTTACTGTGTGGCTTTCTTGTAGCATTGAAGCTTCCAATTGTTTAGTTTTGAATTCACTCTACTTAAAATATGCAGCATATTTTTTTATTTATTTTGTGTGAATATGGCGTTCATTAGAGGGCCTAATAACAAAGGCTAAAGCTTGGCACAGGGTGGCTGTTATGCAAGCTTTCCCACACGCAGCTCTGCCAGTACCCCTCAATTCTGACCTGCAATAATACCCTTGCTATTCTAGTCCTGGGCCTTGCCTGAGCAGCGGCTGCAAACTGTGTCAAATCATGTGTGTGCGATTTTTGTGATATAGACAAATGAGATCTTTAAACTCCTTTTTATTTCTGACCTTACAGTAAGTCATAGGTATTTTTAAAAACAATTTCAGCAAGTAATTTCTTAATAAACCAGGAGCAATGGCTGTAACAGGAGTGGTAAAAAGAAATTGATGAACAATTTCAAGATATACTAAACCCCTGTGTTTGTATGGGAAGGTAATGATTTAGAAAATCTGTATTCTGGTGCAATTATTGTTAACTTTAAGAAATTTTTAACACACCTCTGGTGTGAATGGGATTCTCTCTCTTTTTGTGTTTCTAGCAGATATTTAAGACATGCAGACAGATGAGATTTTTTTCAGTTTATGATTTATCTTAATAAAGATGGCATCAGACATACAGCCATCATTGTGGTATAGCAGCAGGAGTGAAAGGATCAATTCCTTGAAAGGATTTATGCCCCTGGTATTATGAGGGTTTTTTAAGCAATGTTAAAAATTTAAGGGAACTTTAGTAACTAGTGAATGATCAGCAACATGTGGTATGTAAACTCTGATGGAGAGCAGGCTTTAAATGCAGACAATGCAAATAAGCATTCCAGCAAGCAAAAGAGATTCACCTACACATATGCAAATACTAAATCCCAGCAAAACACTAATTTTAAGATTAAAAATGGCCTTTCTGCAACCCGAGCACCTATGTAACGCTGCTTCTGTCCTTTAAAAAACAGTTTTATGAAGGAGCAGTTGAGCCAAAATTGAAAAAAGGGGGCATGTAGCCTTTCAGGCTACGATGATTAGTATTAAGATGAGTTGCACTTTAGCTAGGCTGAAACTTGTTCGTAACAGAATGTTAAATACTTACTGAAAAGAAAGATTATGTCTATCTAGTTACACCATTCCTTGATATATGCACCATGTCAGAGTGCCATTGTCTCCTGGGTAAAGACTGAGAGTTCAAATACCCACTATCTCTCCCCTGGTGCTCCAAATGCTCTGCTTTGAAGTTTTTATAATCCATCTGTCATCTTCTAGCAGGGAGGGCACATGTTCTGTACCACTCAATTATAGAATTCTCTTTCGCCAGCTACAATGAGACAGGAAAGAATGTTATGGGTGGTTGAGAGAAACTGTCAGATATACTAAATTCCTGGGATTCATATGGATGATGTTATTCCAGTGTAGGAACACAGCATGTGTTATTGTTAAAATGTATTAAGGATACATCTTGCATTGTACCATTTAAGCATTTTGATATTTGCATAGTTTTGTTGCTATTTGATTTTCATTTAAAATGCTGAAGCAGCCAAACAGTCTGAGGTTTGATAATTTCATTTGTTTTGGGTGGCAAAAAGTGACCAAATATGCATATATTTTGGAATATCAGAAATTATCATTATTTCTATTACAACAGTGAAATGGAAAAAATCTATTTTTTTTTGTGTAAGCACTGTGGAACAGTGGAAGTGTTTATAGACCGGTAATATTTGCCATACCAATTGTTTGTATTATGATACGAACTGAAGGCCTGAAAATTATATGTGCTACCATCTGGTGAAAACAGGAGTAGCATTTCATTACGTGGTACATATAAACAATAGCAGCAGTGTATTCTGAAATTATAGTTAATATTTTGCTTAAAGAAATCTACCTTATAGGGACCTAGCATGCTTGATAGCACTCTGGGTTTTCATGTACTCCGTCCCTGGGGTGATTTAATTTGTTGTCTTATGTGAAATGAGTTTGATGAGCTCAGCTAAGTCTCTTGTGGATATTAATTCATGGTGTAAGAGATCCCACATAGTTTTGCAGAGGCTGGCATAATTTTAAAATTGTGTGGTTTGCTCAGAACAGGGTCAGTATGTGTTGTAACAGAATTTATTGAAATACATAGATTTTCAAGGCAGATTTGTGGTACCAGTACTTGCAAATGGTTTTGGTTTTTTTCTATTTTTTTATATAAATGTATAGTCTGGCATGAGTTGAGCAGCCCCCCTCAAATTCAGTTTCAAATGTACCTCTTTATAGGCTCCCTTTAAGGCTCCTGAAGTAGACCAGAGGCTGTAGGAGTCTCCAGATGGTGCAGACCCCTTCGTAAGCTGAAATCAAACTCCCACAAACGTGTTCTGAGCAGTCAGCAAGACAACCTCTTGCTCAGACTGTATCTGCAGTATAAATACCTCCTCCTGTTCCAAACAAACAGGAATCCTGCCATATCTGAAATCTGGCAACTGCTTTCAAATAAAATTTACTGTCGTGGCTTGCTATTTTGCAGCCTGTCTCCTGTCTGTTGGGTCCTCCAGGATGATGGGAGGGCTGGGCAGTGGAAGGGAGATGTCCCTTTTAGGTTAAGGAGATAAAGGGATTGCCCAGATGCCAAATTCTGGTAAACTGATCCCAAATGGGTTTGGGTGAGGAACAGAAGGCAGTATCTCTGATTTTCTGACCTGGGTTGGTTACAGTAAAAATAAGACTTAAAAAAGCTCCAATGGAGTAATGCAATAAATGGGAGAAAGCAAGAAATTGGATCCAAGATAAGGTGGTCCTTCTCTTTCACCTTGTGGGATCAGGACAGTAGTCAGGAGCAGGTTTTGCTGCATTTACCCTCTTGGAGCTGACTGGAGCTCCTGTCTTACTCTTCTGCACCAGCTGCCACCACCAGCTCCCTGACACTGGTGATGGGTAAATTTGTAGAATTAGACTCTCCCTGGCCAGTGTTCTCCTCAGTGGATGTGCCCACAGGTGTCCCACAGGGGGTGGTGATGAAGCACTGCTGAGGAGAAGGCTGTGAAATGCAGCCCTTGGTGGCAGAGCTGTACTTCTCAAGGTGAACACGTTCCATGAAGAGCTTTTTGCTCAAAGCTGGGCTGTGTGCAATGACCTGTGCATGGGCTGGTGAGGCTCAGCTCTCCTGATTGTGCTTGAGCTGCTCACCCTGACCCTGTGGGAACAGCCCCCGTGTGCTGTGTGAGCTGCAGCTCCCAAAGCCTTTCAGCTCCAAAACTGCCAGACCATTTTTCATTTTTGTATTGGATCATTCAGTCTTCCTTGCCTATTGCTCCCATTAGCCATGAGTGAGCTGAAAACTAACTCTGTTGTAGTAGATCTTGTTGGTAGTGCTGACACTGGACACTGAACTCTAGGGGATGAAGCCCACTTCTGTTTTTGATTGTATCTCCTACAAGGCGCCAGATATTTTCTCACTGTATTTATATAGCAGCCAATGCAAGTTTTGGAAAACATTTCCACTAACAGCAGATTTGGTTTTTATATATGCTTTACCTTTAGTATGTTTATTTAAACTATGTATGGACAAGGAAATATTCCATTAATCCCATACTGTGATGCTTTATTCACATCTTAGAAGCTTTTTTTTTTTTTAATTCAAAGTAGGGGGGTTTAATGTTTAGTTTGCTCTGATATTTGTTTTGTTTTCTTCTCTTTGCCTAGCTCTTCTTGCTATCTTTCATAAGTTCTCTTTAGCAGCTTTAATTTCCTTCTCTTGCTTCTTACTTTCTCCTCTCTATCTTACAGGTATACACTAGCAGTAGAAGCCTCAGTTGGAAGATTATCAGTGAAGAACATAGTTTTTAGGTCCTAGCAGAAACTTCATCACTGGGGGGGGGGGGGGGGGAAGTGAAGATTGCAGTTTGCAGGACCTTGTGAAACCCTGAGTGTGAAAAGTATTTAAGAATTTGCATTTGCTCTCTGACTTTCACTGGGTCTCCTAACCTGCACTCTGATGGCTTCCACCCTATTTTAAGCTTGCTGTATCACAGTTTTGTGCAAATGGCAATAAATGAAAGTAGCCACGCTGTTGTTGATGTGTTACAATGTCAGCAGATTTTGAGTGACTGTTTTGACGTAGACATCTCATATAAATTTCTATTTAAGTTTAATTGTATAAAAACAAAACCCCCCAAAAACAACAAACAGAAAAAAACCCTCCAAATGTCCCCCATTATTTTTAATACTGATATTAAACTATGATTGTAATAATTTTCTTTACCACTACTGAGATTAATGTGAAAATATTTATTCAGTGGAATTTTCTGAGTAGAGCTATCTTAATCAACAGTGCAAAATTCTCTTTGCCCAAGCAATTAATTTTTTTGATGGACATGTAAAATATGTGGGGTTTTTCTCAGTTTATACATCCTCCTCATGGTAAATAATGCCAAATAGATTTAGTATCTGGACAGACAAATTTTTCATTATCATTTGGAAGCCTGATTTAAAATATATTACTTTGAGAAATACAACACTGAGATTTTAACCAACCATATTGTGCTACAGCTTATTGTTCTGTTGCAGGGACAATGTATTAATGTTTATCGAGTTCTTTATGAATTTATATATGTTATATATAACCATAGTTTCCTTTGTGATCCTCTCTTTTATTAAGCTGGAAATTTATAATGGTGAATCTTAAAACTACTGGTCATTAGGTAGCATGTTGCAGTTTGGGAAATATTTTTTGTTTTGTTTTTAAGCTTAACGTTTTTTACTGTCCTTTCTGTATTTTCCCATGAGATTAAGGTCGTATTTTTTATGCATGTTGAAAAATATTCACTTATCAGTATGGGTGCAACTGTAAACAAGTGATAAAGTGACAACATTTACAACAGCAAAACTGACAGCATTTGCTTTAATTTTCTGCCATTTTTGTAATTATATCAATCAAGACCAAAACTAAAATGATATTTTAGCATGCTGTAAGAAATGAGGAATTCAGATCTTAAAAGACCATTACAATTAGCTTTGAAACATTCACCATTTTAACATAATTGTTTCATATAGCTTATACGTCTTCATTTACAGGCAAATATTCTGTTGATCTTTTATAAACAAAGTAGCACCCATCTGCTTCTTGAGACACTCCTGGCGCCTATTCATTGCAAAAATAATACATGTCCTAATGACTTCCACATATTTTGAAATCTCCCTTTTGAAATTGGTCTTGGCAGATTATTTGCAGGTACTTGAGTTGCATCTGTTTGCAATTTTGCAAATGCGGAAGACTTTAATGTTGAGCACTGCAAGAGGGCTATTTTAATCCTCAGATAACATAGGCTGTCATCAAAAGCCACATTTATCTTTTCGAAGGTGGGGCAAATGTTTAATGTTAAAAGACAGTAAAAGGTCAAGGTCAAGGCTGAGGTCTGAATATTTTCCTTTCATAAAATTGTGTCTTTTGTCATTTACTTCTTGCATTTTTTTCATTTAAGTTTCAGCTTAGCTTCCCATTGCCAAGAGGATGTTTTGCTGATAAAAATGAAAGATCAGGAAGAGAGTAAATCTGAAATAATTGTGAACTTCGCTCTGTTGTACTTATTATTACCATGTGGTTAGCAGCTGACCAACTTAAGCCGTTTTTATTTACACTACAAAACTGAGCAGCATTGTCCTAGCAAAGTACAACTTTTCTTTTATTTAATCACTAGACTTTGTTAAAATGGAGTTCAGGGTCTCCCTTCATCTCACAGAAGCAAGGAGGTAAGGTTGAAATGACATCCTTAATGTACCTCATTGGGCCTTGTTATTGCAGCACATATGGTACACTATGAAGGATTACCAATTGTTAGAGGACCCCTGCAAGAGTTGGGCACGGTGGGGGTGAGTTAAGGATGACATTTCAGCTTTAATTCCCCTCTTGTTTTCCCTATTTCCTTTTTACTGCTAACATTTCTTCATTTATTTATTTTTGAGTCTAAATTTTTGCCTCTTGAACATTAAAAGTCCTCCTCCTGCATGAAAAGGGGCTGGTGTTTTAACACAGAAGGAATTGGAGACCAAAAGCTTTTAGAAATGGTTATTTCAAGGCAGCCACTTTCTGTTCATGTTGTTGTGCAGTGAGAATAGCTGGAAACCCGAAAATGTGCCAAGGTTTTAAACACCATGAGATTTAGTGTGAAAAAGGACTGAGTGAATGTTTTGTGCAATACATGTTATTTTCATGTTTCTTGATTAGGTCTTTGGTTAGAAGAGGAGCGTGTGCTTATCTGTGAACTTTCACTCAAGTGCTCTAAAGTTTCTGCACTTACCAAGTTTAACAAAATGACTTTGAAACAGTTGCTTAAGAAGGTTTCCTACTGAGCAGCAGCCACCCACCTCTAAGGTGGAACAATAAAGCTATTTTTACAGCCTGTGGCAGAACAGGACAGGAATAAATACATCAACCAGATAAAATTGCTGTGAGAGCTGAGGTGGTGGGATGGTAGCGTTTAAGATAGCATTTGACCAGGGGTTACAACTTCAAAAGTGTCTCAGGGAACTACATGCCTGTGGCTTATATCTTCTGAAGTGTGTGGCCTTTTGGGTTTTGAGGTGCTTGAGCTACATTTTAGTGGGATTTAGGTGCCTGAATAAGGGTCAAGGGCTTGCAGGGCTTTGGGCTTCTGGCCCTGCATTCCATTTTCAAAAGCCCATTATGCACATCCCTTAAAATGTATCCCAGGGTGGTAAATTTAATACAATCAAAGCTCTGTGCACTACTGTCAGATGTTTGCTATGGCCAACCAGAATTCTGCTTTTCAGAATTAAATGAAAATTCAGTTTATAGATGCCTGGTTTCTCTCTATTATCTTGGCACACTGATTCGGTGCTGTCTTGTAGGATGTAGTGCCACCTCCTCTATCAGCATGCTGTCTCCTCATTATCATTTAATTATTTATTGTTTCTATTGCAGAACACTTGGGCCTACTCAGGGAACAGCTGTCTGTGCTGGGGTGGAGCTGAGTATTTGGGGAATGAGTAAGTAGAAGTAGTTTCAGTAGCAGTCAGGATGGAGAAGTTAAAGAGTCTTCTGTTTAGAAAGAAGAGATTGTTTCTTAAACTAGGGCATGGGGAAAAGCAGCAGGTTTGGGAGTTACTTGAAATTTTTGAGACAGAGAATACGGAGTGACACTGAAGGAGGTAAGAAAATGGCATTGCACATGAACTGTGACAAAGTAGGGAATGGCATCAGATTGAAAGGAAAGTACATAAAGTTCCACTTGATCCATTCAAGCTTAAATTGCCAACAACATAATTGGCAGAGGTGGTCTCAGGTGCAGGCAGGTGTGCAAAGCTCAGGTGGGGACACTTGTAGGAGGGAGATGTGGGTGTCAGTGACATAAACTTGGAAGAAGGCACATGGGCAAAAAAGAGATGCCCCAGTAACGAAGCAGGGATGGAGAGGGGGTAAAACACCCTAGTGTGGGACTGTACAGAAAATGAGATGGTAGGTGTGTTGTAGCAAATGAGATAAGGAACAGCTTAGCAACAAGAATGGTAAAAATATAGATTCTTGGAGCAATTAAGTGATCTTGGCTGCTCTCCTGCTGAGGCACTGGCATGGATGCATTTGTTAGATCTGGTGGGACAGCAGCACAAAGTGGTTATCTATTTGGGAGCAATTGTCATATTATTGTTCATATGCTCTGAAAAATGTATTTAGCGGTTGCTGCAGCCAATTTTCAAATGCTAACTTAGCCATTATCCTCACTTTTTATGGCTCAAAATATGAGTCCACATTATGGATTTGTGCTTTGAAAACCAGCAACTTATCACTACATTTTTATGGACTTCTACAACCCAATGTGTGTTGATAGCCCTCTTAGATTTTTTTTTTTTTTAATATCAAAATTGTCTTATCCTTATGGGGCCTATAATCTTTTCTCTAATCAATTCCCTCTTGTTTTCTCAGCCAAAAGAATCTGTATGATTCCTTTTTGGGGATATGCAAGAGAGGTTAGCTGAAGTTACTGGTCCTTACTCAATGCTCTTGAACCAGGTTTGTGCTGCCTGCTCTTCTCGGTCGTTTCTGTGGGCAGGAAGATATTGCCTGTTCTGCAGTCTCTCAGACACTCTTTGGTGGACACTTAGAACAGGGTGATGCTCTCCTGGAAATTTCTGAGGCCATGTGAATGCATAAGAGAGACAGACTCGCTGTAATGAGCTTCACTTCCTTTTTGCTCTTGTACAAACCGAGTCTCTCTAACCATTCTGCTTAACAAACAAGTCCTGTTCTCTTGCTTCCAAATTTTTATTGTCTTTGGAGGCATATTGATGTTCACCTGCCCAGATATCTTTACAGCTACTAATGAAAAAATACCTACATTAACAACATAGACACAAGTGCACCTTGGGATGAATGTATTATTTATAAAGACTTACCATCACACCCCTCACAGTTACATTTTATGCTGCTTGTGGGTGTACTCCTGTGTCTTGTTGGCAATGCAATTAGTTGCACTGTGGGAGATTCCCAGGTTCAAAGCCAGGCATGTAAAATCTATTTCACCCCTTTTTAATATGTGGGTCTTTTTGTAAACGAAAAGAAAAAACCCAAAATCGTGGCACCCCTTCACAAACAAAGCAGAATAACACTATTTGTGAAAATCCTTACAAAGTCAGATCCAGCCTCTGCTGCTGCTTTTTATACGTTACAGCTCAGCATAGTTGTACTAGGCCAGTACTGCTCTGCAGGTGGAAGTGTGAGGGCCATTGAACACTTTAAGTTTTTCCAGTGGATCACAATTACAGAAACATCTGTGCTAAATAACTTTGTGCAGATGCACTGTGAAAATTCAGTGTTCAATAGCCCTCAACATTTCTAATTTCTTACTTGTGGTGGTGTAGTTTAGAAGTTGCACATTGGGTTGCAGTATGAAGCATATTGGAAACATTTGTGAAGGGCCTTTGCAGAATGCTTATGCTGCAGTGAAAGTGCTCCCAAGCGCTTTTGTTTCTTTATTTAGACTTATTCCATTTGAAAATGGACAAAATGCATGCTAAGGATACTGTTGATATAATGCTGCGTGAGACAGTGCAGAGGTCTGGGATGGTTGGTTTGAAAAAATACTAAAATCAAAATTCTTTTGTTAAACTGGGTACAGAAGGGAAACTTGGAAAAGCTGAGTTTTAACTATTCAATGCTACAATGAGGTCATACCATTTGAAGAAGTTGAATGCATATGTTTCCTCAGGAAACATATTCCCTACCTCTGTTCTCTTTCCTCTAGGTGCTCTATATTAGAGCAGCAGAAACCAACTAAAATATTGAGGAACCCAGGGGCAGTTCTATGAGTGCTTTGGATGGTTCCAAGCTTAACTTCCATAAAACAACTAGAAGGTCTAAATGCAGGTAGTGTTTTGGTGCTTCCTTTTAAGGGGTTGGTTTAATCTTTAATATGATCCATGGAAATGCTTTAAACAGGGTCTGGATTCCAGCTTCAGTGGTGTCTGCAACACAGGAATGATTTGCTGGAATCTTTTTCCATGAGACAACCACTGAGGGACTTGTAGTGCTTTTCTCCTTCATCAGGATATCTATGAAATTGTCTGGACTGGAGTTAACTATCTATTTCCAATTTGAGCCTGGTCTGTTGGGATAGGCAGCAAAAGGGACAAGTTGTGCTACAAGTAGTGTGATATTTATCCTCTGTTCCTCATAGGCTGAGCTTATCCCATATCATGGCAGTCAGCCCAGCTCAGCAAAAGCCATTTCCACTTCATTTCTCAATGTCTGATTTTGCTTCCATTGAAGTTAATGGCAAAACTCCCACTGTCTTCAAGTGCAGAGGGATCAGATATTCAGAGAGGTTGGCTACACTTTTTATGCTTTCATCTACTTGGAAGTCAAATTTTGCACTTAACTTCTTTTGATCTCTTTGGAAAACTCAAGCTCTACTTATTTTCTCCCAACTATTTCTGTAGCTTGATGTTACACATTTCTGTGATTTTACTGGTTAGACGGAACTTGTTATTTCTATTTTATGTATTGTTTCATAGAGTAATTTCACTTTAATGACAGACTAGAAATTTGTTTCCCTGTGATCAGATTTTGTTGCTGTACTTTAAATCACTGCAACCTTCCTGTGGACTTAGGCTCTTGTTGACAAAGGTCATAATGACTGGCCATACATAATTATTTGTGTTAATGAAATACTTGGCTGCATTTATGGTCCATTCAGAAACAAGTATGAGTCTGATAGAGACAAATATGTTTTTCAGTGTGGATTTACATACATTTATGGATTAGAATCAGGCATTCCTCCTTTTATAGTCAGTGTAGGTTTAACTAGGTTAAAAGGTTTTCCTGAATATTTATCCAGACATTTCTTTTGAAATAAGCTTCTGGTTTAAGTTTTGCACAAATTAAAAAGTATACAAAAACTGGAGGAGGAGAGGAGAAGAGAGTTGAAAAGAAATGAAAAACTAAGTATATTTAAGTTTTAGGGCTTACAAACTCCCAAATTTCAGAGCTTTGTGAAATTAAAAGGTTAGCTATGAATAACCACAATCAAATCTTTTCTTTTGTCCACATTTAATTCAAATGAGATTGCTCCATATTGACTTCTAATGCTAAAAGGCCACCCATCATGGAATCCCTGCAGCCAATGAAGCAAGCAAGTGAATGCTTTCTTAAATGATGCTAATCAGTCCAGAGAGGCCTGCCCTCTATCCCCATCAGTATTCTGTAATTCAGATGTGCTGATAACCTGAAATTGAATGTGTCAGTATGCAGACATGTGAAGAAAAAAGGAAACTAAAAGGCAAAAGAGGCAGCTATAGAGACAATGCCTGTTTGATTTTTTTTTCTTTTAAGGGAAGAATAAAAGGAATAGTTAGTAGTTGTTCTTCAATGCTTACTGAGTGCTATACAGGAACATACAGAAAATTCATAAATAGGCTAGACAGCCAATTTCCAGATGGAGAAAAAATGAAAAAAATAAGTAAACAAAACAAATAAATAAAAAAAACCAAAAACAAACCACCCAACCTAACAAACCCTAGATGACAAAATAAAGTGTATTTTAGAAAGAGAATACCAACTGGTATTCCTAAAGTGTTTCTGTGTACCTAAAGATGTTCCAGTCTAAATGCTTGAAAAAGAGGGCTCTCAAACCCTTGTAGTATCCAGCAGAAGTCAGTTGCTACATCTTTTCTGCATCTTGATTTTTTCCAAAATTTAGATTTCAGCTGTTTTATATCACATCTGGTTTAAATTTTGAACAGACACTTTCATGTCAGATGCAGATTTTCTTCCAAAAATTATACATTTGCTGTTGTATTAGATAATGTTGTATCAAAAAATAGATCAATTTATAAATTTTTTGATGCTTCCTTCAACATAATAATTATGTAGCTTTCTGAAATAATTTTTGCAGAAACTTTGGTCTCCTTCAAGCCTGTTGTGCATGTGTAAGGGGAGGCACACATCTGAAGGCAGAACTGGGTCCTTTGTTCTTCAAATGTTCTGCTGCTTCTCATAATGTATGTTGAAGATGTTGCTTCAATTTGGATTTGACCCTTTGGGCTCGTACTCAAGTTCTGCCTCATATTTTGCAAAAAGGAGCATCGGAATATATGCTCTTATTGCATAGAAATGTATGATGTAAAAACTGTGTCATTTATGTTTTTCATTATGGGAAGTAGTGGAAGATCTTTCTCCTTTGACAGCTTCTATCACAAATTTATCAGAGAGAGGAATAATACTGGTGGTAGTGCAGAGTTGACATCTGGGGCATTGAGGGAAGATGTGTTAACTAAATTATACTGCGACAGTTTGCTTATGGGAGTCCTAGCGGGTGGTGCTGTTGAAAGCCATGTAGCTTTTCTTGTCAATGGCTTGCAATGGAGACAATGTCAGTGTCTCCATTAATAATGGGAAGTGGGGGCATCAGGAAGAAGGACAGCTGGTCTCAATTTAGTGAGTAGGTCAGCTGGCAAACCTGGGCAAGGAGCATGGTCTCTTGAACACAGAACAACCTACCAGGGGTGCTGTCAGCCCTTGATGCTGTTCCCAAGGCCTGGATGTGCTGTTGGAGGTGCATTGTCCAGCTGTGTGCAGCAGCTGTGCTGGGCCTGGGGGAAGCTCGGTGGCCGTGGGCTCCCCTGGCCTGCAGGTGAACAAGTGTGTGGCTGCAGGTGACTGTGGTGGCCATGACCCAGAACTTAGCATTGGGGAAGCTGTTGAAAAAGGAACAGTTCCCATCTTGAACCCATCTTGAATGTTATTATTTGTCACTCTGGCTGCAGTTATGGGGCACCTGCAGACCTTGTTGTAGCTACAACTGTTTGAGGCTGCTATGGAGCAATCTGTTGGGAAAGATGATTTTTTCCCAATTCCAGTTAAAGATTAGTATACTTTTCGGGTCTGACTGAAAGTATTTTAAAGGTTTTAGTAACTGCTTTAACTCCAGAGGACTCTGGTGTGCAGTATTGTGTTCCTCAGTGCGCCCTCCAGGTCTGGAGCAGGAGTGGACAGAGGCTCTCATGGCTGCCCAGCTCTGCTCCCAAAACTGAGCTGTGAGCAGGGCACCAGATTCCCCACAGCTGGTGGGCAGGTTCCCGTTGACTTGCATGTGGATGGCCTAATGCTGCCACCATTAGCCTGATTTTCAGTGTGCTAAGGACTGCAGCTTCTGTTAATCAGTGGGATCTAAGTGTAATTAGCGTTTACTGAGGGACCACTCAGATGCCCTGCTGCCATGGCTTTCCAAGTCTGTTGATGGAATGGAAAGAGACCAAGAACCAAACCCTGTTCTCTGGTCCCCTGTCTGTCACCAGGAGATTAGAGGCTAGCCTGAACAGGATGGAAATGACATCCTGAATTTTAATTATTTATCTGTGCACTTTTTTATATCTTCTCATTGCTTGGATATTTCATCTTATCTTAAAAATATTTATTTGAAATTGTCAGTGATCAAAGGCTGGGAAACAAAACTGAGCTGGATATGATTTTTTTTTTTTCTTTTGGAGGAAATTGGAGTGTCAGGATAATTCTAGTGTATGCAAACTTTACAAGATGAAGCCTATCCAAATGCTACATCCTTAAGCATTATAGTAGAAGATTAAAACTAACATACATATATATGATCAATTTTACCTACCATGAAAATTCAAAGATAACTGGTATATCTTGTTTTTAATTCAAATTAAGTGATTTTTACTTGATCATTTTATATACACACATGCATGCACTCCCTCACAAGCACACGTCTGTGTACTGAATTGATAAAGAAAGAACTCTGGTTAAATAATCCACTTTTGTCTGACAACGGAATCAGTTATAGAGGTGCAAATATGCAGAAAGCTATTTGGAAATGCATCCTCGTAGTTGTCAGGTTTTATTATGCAGGAAGGTGTCATGTTTGTTACGAAGCTGAGTGCAGATGGCAGAGTGGAAGAAATGGATCACTAATTTTAACAATGATTAATGAACAGAGATAGAAAATGAATTACATTGGACTATCGGAGGCAAGAAATATTTTTGAGAAAATTTTGACTCATCTGCTGTGCTGTTCTCTGTAAATTATTTTCTGAAATTCTATATGTTGTCAACAGTTGACTGCATTTTCCATTACTGTCTATTTCTGTTCTTAAGTACTTTTGTGTTATTAGAGATACATAATTTAAAAATACCAATACATTCCTGATTACTTAGAGAAAGTATATGGTAACGGTATGAACGTTCCAAAGGCTCTGGCCACAAATGTCCTGTTCTATAATACTTTCTAATTCTTCACACTTTTATTGCTACACTAGAAATACTTAGCGACATTTTATCCTCTTATTAATAAAAGGAGGTGGCGGGGATGAGGAATCCTTCTGTGTTCTTTGTAAAGTAAGGGAAAAATGTAGACGCAAAGTTAACAATAAAATGCAGCCAAGTGGGTTAACGTGGTTTTAAGCTTACAGTGCTGATTCCACCATTTGTGATTTCACAGTCTAACTGGGAAAAACATACACACAGCTGCTTTTTAAATTGCTACCACCCACGTGCTCCCCTCCTTCACTCCAAACTCTGCTGGTGCATATGTGCTCCCCGCGCTTCCCCACGCGCTCAGGGCCAGTCTCGCGCATCCCCGGCTGCAGGGGGAGAACGGAAGTTGTGCTAAGTTATCATTTGTTGTTTATCCTTGTTTTACAACCTGCTGAGATGTGCAGCCTCCCCAGCTAAGCAGAGCCTCTTGCCGTTGGGATTCGAGGGCTGTGTGGGGCTCGCCCGTCCTCAAAGGAGGATTAGTTCTGCTTGGAAAGAGCTGTGTCCTCACCCCCTCTTCCTTCCAGTGTTAAAATATATATTAAATAGAAGAGAAAGGCAGCAAGTGAAACAGAATTAAATGTTTCCATTGTCAATTAGGGAGAGGTTCAGAAGTTGAGGTAAAATAGGGTCAAAGGCTGGCTGGGTCTCCAGCAGTGCTGTGAGGTGATTGCAGGGGGAAGGGAGGGAAAAGGGTCTGAGAGGTGAGATGCCTCGTGCCCATGTTGCTGCCGTCTGGGAGGCATGCAGGTGAACTGTGTGAGAAGCCAGGGTATTCAGCAAAACAGTGTCTTGGTGTTTTTGGAAAGCTCCCTGGCATGTGTGCATAAAATCCCAGGATGATTTCACATCCTGGTTGCCTTTACATGGCATTGTGCTGACTCTCTCCTCTGGTCTCCAGGGCTGGACAATCTCCTGTGGTCTAGTTGTAGGTACTGGAAGGTAGAGGGTTGTGTTTTTGCTGTGTCTCTAGGGTGTCTGTTGTGTTGTTTTGGTGATCATCGTGCTGGTAAGCTTTGGCAATTCATTGCATGATGGTTAATTGCATTGCTACTACCTGATACTACACCCAAAGCAGAGCTTAGACCTCTGTAACAGGTTTTGTTCCAGGAAGGAAAGTGCCTCTCTTCCTATTTCACCTGAATTTGACCTGTCACTTCTCATTAACCATGTGTGGTAGGTGACTATGCTTCAGTCTACTGCCAAGACCTCCTCCTGTTGGATGCTTTATATTAACATGGCTGTCTGTACTTTCTGCTGTTTAAGGACCTGATCCTTTTACTTGTGTGAAGAGCTCATTCAAGAAATCTCATTGATTTCAAGAAGACTGTTTGTGTGCAAAAAAAGTGCTTGGCAGGATTCAGTCTCAGGCAAGCAGCTTTATTGCTAGAGTATCCTCTTCTCTGTATGCAAAATGATATCCTAAAGATTGCTTGCTGTTGTGTAAAAGAAAACAATAACTTCTGGGGTAGGTGTAAAATTATTCAATAAATTTGTACACTTTCCACATAAATGATCTCTTTTCTGCAACATCAGGCTCTGGTAGGAGACACATGTTCCCAATGAGATGTTGGGCTAGCAAGGAAATGGCAATTCCATGTCCATTGCCTCTCTTACAGGCATCAGGCTCAATCCTGCTGCTGCTAATTGTATGGCACTTGTGATTTTTAGCCTTAGGAGTTCCAGGAGATGTGTGGTTTGAGAACTTCAGACTCAAGTTTCCAGGAGCTTTAGTCATAAGTACAGGTCTATATGATACTCATGAATGATTAACTCTATCTAAATTGTGCTTACACTTGCAGAAATACCTGAAAAATACACTGCTCTTCAAAATACACCAGGGGACATTTTCCTATAGCATTTTGAGTCGTGGAATACATAAAGTTACCTGGAGTAATTTGAACTTTTATCATTGGTTTGCTCAAGATTTGTGATTCCTTCCATATTCTGTTTAAAGATGTGCCTTAACCTTGCTAGAAAGTGTTAGAGAAAATTTAAAGTGACTTTATGAATGGCTCTAACTCTAGGATTTTGCATGTAATTATGGTCCTGATGGGAACATACTTTAGAAAAACATCTACTGGAACAATACAAGTCCTGCTCAGGTTACATAGCATATGCTAAACACTGTGAAAACATACCCTGTGCTTTAGTGAACAAGGTAGAAATGCTCCAGGGAGCCAATTTAGAATGTGACTTAAGGCATGCATGGCTTTTTGTCTGTGCTTCTTTTGGCAAACTGGTGAAACAACAATGGTGGCTGGGAGTCCCTGGTAAGTCCCTGAGATTGCTGTGCCCAGACCCTCCTGAGAATGGGCAGTTGTCAGCTTTGGACTTTGCCTTTGTTTTAGAAAATTATTTTGCTCTCCTGCTTCTTTGTGTCTTTGCATGGCAGAGCTGAGTGTGGGATGTGGAACTTGGACAGAGGGACAAGGGAAATAATGAGGCTTTGACAAGCCACTGCTTTCCTTACAGCAATACTATTTTCCACCTTGGTAATAAACAGTTAAAATGTCTTTTTGTGTGTGTGTGTGTATAGGATCAATATATATGCAGTGAAGTGGCTGTGATCAATGTGCTGATTTAGGTTTTCAAAATTTCCTGTTTGATACTATAGTTCTACTTGAATATGTTACTATATATATATATATGACATGGTTTTGTACTTATTAAGACATGTTATTTAACTGAATGTTGATAACATTGCAGACATGAGGGTATGGGTGTGAATAAAAATCCCCTGTGGTATTTCTTAGACCTCAAGCGGCTCATCTTAATTTCTTATGGCATCTTATTAGTTGAAGCTAATGCAAGTAACCTTAAATAAATTTTGCTTCACTGTTATATAAAAAGCAGGAAGCACAATGAAATAAAGTGTTTTTAAAGCATTAGTTTTCTTGGTGTGACAGCTTATGTGCATAAACAATTGCAAAATATTTGTGAGACCGACACCTTGGTTATCACCATTATCTTTGACTTAACTTGAAATACTAGGGAAGAAGAGTTGGGTTTGCATTGACATTGATATTTTCCACTTGAGTGCTTCTGTCCTTATGTTCTTCAGGGAATATGCAATACTCTATTTTAGAACATTTGATACATTTATGTAATGTATATACATGCAAACTAAGGTGTATGTATAGCTGTTTCAAGTACAAAATATTGATACTAACATGAGATATACCATGATCTAGAGGATATCTAGGAGGCCTGTCATACTTCTATTACTTCAGGTAAATAACTGATTGACCTTTGTGGTGTGCTGATACTTCACTAATCAGAACCTGAAATCTGTATAACAACACTTCATTTACTTGATAGACAAAAGAACAATTGCACTTGAAGTAATGTGATTTCTAAATAGACACTGCCTGTCAAAAATAAATGCATTAGAAGTAAAATGTAGCTCAAGGAGACAATTAGCAAACAGAGGTGACACTGTAAACAGGTGCACCCATTATTCCCAAAGCTTGTGGCAATATATTCACATCTTTTAGACTGATGGAAGATCATGTGACAGTTTGGTGAATTATCTATCTGTATCATCTGACTGATGAAGCCTGCTGCAGTTGCAGATCATTTAAAAATGCATCTCACAAATTACATGGTAGCTGGGAAAAAATGCAGGTTTTTCTGAACAATGCTTTTCTAAAGCTATGTGCTGGAATACCTAATTTTTCTTTGAAAGGATGTAGACCATTTCATTATGCTATGTATACAGTCAGTTAAGGTTGTGCAAATTCATTACAATGTTTGTTAATCTATAAAACATTTTCTATTCCGGTTTTAGTGACATTGAATATTTTTTTATGTGCTATTTCTGAAGCATTTTTTCCTAAGAGCTGAAAGGGAATAACACATTTTTATATAGACTTCTTAAATCGCTACTTATCAAGGAAGATTTGAGATGAGAACATTTGACCTACATCTTTTTGTGGGTTATTGGATTTTTTCTACATAGAGAATGTAAAACAAACAAGAAAGGATCTATAAACAAACTCCCTCTTTCTTTCTCTACTAGACTGTGATGAGAGCAGTAACACTCATGAAATGTCCTCGTATGTGATATGGTGAAAACTGTCTCAGATGGTGTTTTGTAATTTCATGTACTAACTAGATAGTTAGGAATGAAAAATGCATTTTCCTAAGCTATCATTTCATAAGTATTTTATTTTTTCTTCTCTTTAAAACTGTCAATTGATGATTTTTTTTCTAGAAGTAGAATTGAGTTGTGTATGAGTGGATAGTTGTTGCTCCTGGTGGCAATTAGGCTCCAACACCTTAACAACTCTTCTACACTCCAGCACTCCCTTAACACCTGACCATGTTATTGTGTGGGGTTTTTGGCTTGTTTGGGTTTTTTTAAATTTTTTTTTAATTGCTAGAAATTTTGTTTATGGTATCGTTTGGGGCACTCCCATGGAACTACATACACAACGAAATTGTCTTTTGTCATTTGGCACATACCTATTCCCAAAAGAGGTGCTTCTGAGATGCCCCAGAATTGGTGATTTTGATTTTCCCCTTACTGTTCCATACTAAAATCCTGCAGGTGACACCTATGCCTAAATGAACACAAGTGAAAAAATAGTTTAAATCTTTTCAGCAGTTAAAAGGGCTTAGGCCTGCAAACCCTTTAACTTTTGTTACTAATTGCACATAAAAGCCATAGAAGCGCAGAGGAGAACCATGAAATAGTCCTGCAGATCTTAGGAAGACACTAAGGTTGTTCATTTTGAGGGTTTTCTCTTCAGTGGCTGAAGAAATGGCCCCCTGAATGTTTTGAGGCTGGATTGTTCCTGTAGGCTGGTCCTGCCCTGAATCTTTGTGTACATGTTAGCAAAAAGGTTCTGCTCTACTGTTTGTAAGTGGCCTTCAGATGCCAGCCCTCATAAAATAATGTGTTTATCAGGAATGAATTAATCTCTCCCGGAGGCTTTTGGGGAAGTTGTTTTGATGGGGGGCTGCTGTCAGTAGCCCCTCTTAGGCTTGACCCAAAGGGCTTGTCCTGCAGGGTGGGGGAGGATTAAGGGGAGGGATGAAGGACAGGTGAGATGGGCCTGCACTGCCCAAACACAGCTGTTGTATTCCTTTGTAACATCTGGACAGCAGAAGAAAATAATTGTGGCTGTTGTCAGTGTTGATATTCCAGTGATTATTGCAGACCTGCAAGGGCCATACTTTTGCTTTTTAACTTGTGTTTTAGTTTATACTGCTTCCTCTGACATCTTTGAGCTGTGTCTATAGCCTAAGCATGTCAATGCAGATCACTCCAGAGGAGTTTTGTCTGCTTAAACACAAGTAAATTTGGATTATGGTTAGTCTTGACTGGCAGATCTCTGGCAAAATTGTTGAATTGGAACCTGTCAGTTTTGACTGCTTTTATTCAGGAATGGATGGATTTGGATAGAATTTCCTGAAATGCAGTGAGGGGGCAGGACCTGTGCTCTCTGAGGAGCTGTTCAGGGCATGGCTGAAGCCCTCATCTGCCTTTTTGGCATGGCTTTGCACAGAGGTGTTTTTTCCTGGCCAGTGAATGCTGCTTCTGAAGAGGAGCAGCTCCAAGGGCAGTGGCTGGGGCTGCAGGCTGTGCATGGGTGAGGTGCCAGCCCAGAGCCTCAGCCTTGCTGTGCTCCTGCTGCCCCGTGGGTGCAGAGGGAAAGGAGAGTGATGGGGGGTGTCCTGCTGGGTTACTCAACTTTCATTTTCATGGAAGCCCTCATAGGATTGTGATCTCTCTGAAATGCAGAGGGTGGGCGAAAAAAAAACCTCAAACTTTTTGCAGGACAGGAAAATATTTCCCGCCCAGCTCTTAAAGGCTTACCCAGAGAAATTTTCTTTTGCTTATATTTTTCTTTAATGAGTCAAGCCCCTAAAAATGTATTATTTCATATTCAAAGTGACATTTTAACATATATTTGCCTGACAATATGACACACATATTGGTTTTAATGAGGGCCTCATTATAAAAAAAAATGCATCTACTGAATAAAATACAAAATATTTTCACCTAAATGTTGCGTAAATTATTCAGAAACAGTGTTCCTTTGACAGGGATGTGTGAGGAGCTGGGGCTGCCATTGTCTGTAGTACTCCTGATCTCTGGGTAGCTGCAGGACTCCCACCCACTCCATTTGCTGGCACAGCAGCTTCCCCCAGACCTGGCCAGGGAAGAGCTCAGGCCCTGAGTGCCCCAAGGTCTGGGACATGGACAAGCTGAGTGTGGCAGGGACATGGACAGGGGCACAGACTGACCTTGCCCTGCCTCCTGCATGTCCCCAAAACTGGGATCTCTGGCAGGGAGGAGACATGGTGACAGCAGAGGTTGTTCCTCTGTTTGGGGGGTCCATGAGGGACCACAGCAGGTAGCAGGATCTGCTGCTCAGAATGCCCAAATCTGAGCAGAAGCACAGAACAAGGCTGCTGCACACTTGCTTCCCAGTCCAGGCAAAACCAAATGTATTCTCTAACAGTTATTATGAAATATTTCAGACGTCAGTATCCTCACTTAGCCATCCCTGACATCCCATCCTGTGCACTCTGATACCATCCCTGCAGCAGCTGCTGGCTTTAGTGGGTGCAGCTTGGGATCCTGCCTTAGTTCCAGCTTGTGCTCTCTCTTTTTTTTTCTTTTCCCCTCCCTCCTCTTACTTTTTGCCTGAAAAAAAACCCCAAACCACATGCACATATAGCACAGAGTTAAATTTGGGTTTTCTTGGCAAGGGTTAATAATCAATGTAGATCTTAACAAAGGAGATGCTGCCTTATTATACTGTGAAACTTTTTTTTCTTAACTGTCAGTGAAGCAGTACTAATTATTACTCCAGTGTAAATGAGGTCATTTCCTATTAAGAGAACAAAATGCTTAGCCTTGCCTTGCCAATTCATACCATCTATTTTTCACACATACCCAGCTTCTTAGATTTTTTTTTCAAATTTTGATAAAATCCATTCATTTGTATTAGAAAAGTGTAAACCATTGCAATAATAGTTGCCCATTATTATCCAGATGAGCTTTTGTAATGTGTGGGTTGTTTGAATACCATGTGTTAGCTATGGAACAATTAGCCAGCTGAATGGTTCTTTAAAACAATCAGATACTTTTATCTCCCTGAAAAAATACATTCCTTGGAAGTGTACTGTTTAACTGTAAATTCTGAGGAACATTAAACTCTCATTGCAAGTAGTACTTTAGGATATATGTTGATCAAGGACAAAAAGACATCGAAATATCTTGTCTTCGTGTTTTCATTTTTTTATGCAAGCAAAAAGATTTAAGGAATATTGTAGCAAACAAAGGGTAATTGTTTTAGCCCAGATGTTGCTTTTGCACAACAAGCAGGTTACAATGTTCCCACAGAGCTGATGAGCCCAATCAGTGAAATGATTAAAAATTGATTTTGTCCCTGTAATTACAGTATGTAAACTACTTAGCTTGGATTGCAAAGGAAGTGATTTTCTAATTACGTATATACTCTGGTGTCTAATGATTGGTTTTTTGAAGTAATGAAGAGAGAGCCCTAACGACTCCTTGGTGCTCTGTTGTTTAAGAAAGACCATCTTTAGAGTAAGCAGCAACAGACAAAGAGTTTAAATTGAATTTTCAACACTGTTAATGTGCACATGGATTTGTTTATTAAAGAGACAGTAGCATAATTTGATTGGTTGAGAACATCATAGCTTTTTTATTATGTAATATATTAAGATGCATGTGTCATGGTATAGGCACGGAGGTGATGGAAACATTTCTTTGTACTACTTTAAATTCATAATGCTTTCTTACAACTCAATCAGATTGCCACAAATGTCTGTTCATCCTGTGCATCCAGAACACCAACAGGAACTGAGCACAGGTATCCAATTTTCCTCTGAGCAAAGATATTTTTCTTAGAGGTGGAAAGTAAGTTGGCCCTTTTTAAGCACATGCATTGGAACTAAGTGGGCAGAGGTCTGAGCTGGCTTTTTACACTCTAAACAACTCTTTCCAAGGGAAGAAGCCCAAGTACAGACAAGCCAGTGCCTGGGATGTTTGTGGGCACAGTGTCAGCACAGATCAGGGCAGGGATTTGGGGTGTGGGTGCTGGTCTGCAGCCACCTGGGGCAGGCCAAGGGTGCCAGCCGGCCTGGGGTGTTTTCCAGGGGAGCTGTGTGCCAGGCCCTGGGGCATTCCATGGGGCAGACACTGTCCTTAGGGTCTGGCACTTGCAGCAGCTACTGGAGACCTCCTTGCTCTGCAGAACTGGGGCAGGAGGGCAGCAGCTCCGCTCACAGGGGCTGATGCTCTGGGACACCCCTTGGTCCCTCCTTCTCTGTCTCTGGGGACCCCACTATGGCAGTGGGCAGGGTTCTGCCCCCAGTGTGTCACTGCTGGAGGACAGCACAGCTGCAGCCCTGTGGAGCTCCTGCTGACTCCAGGGGAAGTGCTCCTGCATCCATGTGGAGCTCCTGCTGACTCCAGGGGAAGTGCTCCTGCATCTTCCCAGGGCAGGAGGTGGTCCCTGGGGCTGCATCCACCCCTTTCCCAAGGCACAGTGGCAGGTGGAGAGGCACAGCACTGGTACAGGGGTCACTAGCAGTGATGCTGGACTGGTCTGCAGCAGGGCCTGATCCAGCCGCCACCAGGTTAAATGATGTCCCTGACTTTTGGGGCTTTGGATGAGGCCTGAGCATGAAGGGCAGGAGCAGCACCATGATGAACTGATTAATCTTGTAACCAACAACTAGTCCTGTGTAGGTACCCAGTTTGTGGTGATTGGGACTGGGACTGGGCTGAGGGCTGAGCCTCATCCCCAATGAGCTGCAGCTGTGAGCAGCAGGTGAGCAGCACTGACAGCAACGAGCCATGGAGTGCCCAGGGGCACTGAGCAACACCAAAGGGAGCAGAGGGCACCCAGGGGCAGGGCATGGACAGTGAGGGGCACCCAGGGGCAGGGCATGGACAGTGAGGGGCACACAGGGGCAGGGCATGGACAGTGAGGGGCACACAGGTGCAGGGCATGGACAGTGAGGGGCACCCAGGGGCAGGGCATTGACAGTGAGGGGCACACAGGGGCAGGGCATTAACAGGAAGGGATAAAAGGCTGGGCTAAAGAACAAGAAGGGCAGTTGCTTGCAGCCTTCTGAGGTGATTTGGTGTTACTGTGTTTGGGCAGACACCTGAAGCCTTCTTATGAGGTAAGGTGTTCCCCTGTTTGGGGAATGTTTAAAGCCTTCTGGAATTGTATGGTGATGCTCTGTGTATTGTGGCCATCTCAACTGCAATGCATGCTGTGACAGTCCTAATAAGGACAAGTTAAGGTGGTGTTAGTGCCAAAAACCACAGAAAGGTGGAAGCTGCACAAAATAAATGTAAACTGAGATGTCTGAAGCAGAAGCAAGTAGAAAAAAACCTAAGGAGTTGAAGAGAGTTGTGCCTCTGATAAAGAACTTTTGCAAACCCCTTGGCTCCCCAGGAGTTAAAAGGATGTGCATTCCTGTTCTCTTTGCTGTCTCTTGCTTACTTATATCAGGAGGGAAAAATGAGAGCAATAGTTTGTTGCGTGATCTTGGCGATGTAAGGGAGCTTCCCTGAAAGGATGTTAGATCAAACACCACAGATTTGCCAGGAGATGTGGACAAATCCTGTCGTGGTTAGCTCTGAATTTTTAAATATTTTGTATTTTTAGGCAGATAGCTTTATGTATTGGAGATTTCTGAGGGCATGGGCAGGGCACACACACACAGGAGGAAGGTCTGTAGATGGGGACTGGTACATGGCTGGGCAGGCTGTGGTGCCACGGGTGGAAACCGTGCCCCAGCCTGAGAAAAGTGGTGTCAGCTCTCATGTTTTTTGGGAACAGTGGAAAAATACTGAGATTTATTCCAGCATCCTGCTTTAGGGACTGTTTATCTCTCTTCACTTATGCATGTAACTCCCAGTGACACCAACTGGACCCTTCAGGCCCCATCCTGCATTTATGATGAATGCAGTGCTCACATGGAGGCCTGGCAAGGGTGTCCTGCACGGCTCCTGGGCTGGCTTTGTGCTGTCATTGAGCCTCTTTCCCTGCCTATCTCTGTCCCTGCATCTCTGATGTGCCCAGGGTGAGAGCAGCTATGCCAGGGCAATTCAAGAGGCCCTCAAAAAGCAGCTGATAGGGAATAATTATTTAAACATGACACCTCATTCCATCAGAAAGGGTAGGCCGTTTACAGAGGGCCTGAGCCTTGTCTCCTTGAGATTAGCAGAGCTGTAACATGGACTTGAACAGGAATGGGATGAGCTGCTAAGAGCCACACAATGAAGCCTTTTAGCCTCAGCATTTGGGGAAAAGTCCTGTTGTGCAGAATAAGTCCATGCTCAAGCTTCTGCTTTCCCTTGCTGTGTGTTAGATTTCCATCTGTAACCTGCAGAAATCCTTCTGGCCCCTGCTCATCAGTGGGATGAGATTACTTTCTCCCTTTCATGTCTCTAATTCATTTCAAGGAATGAGCTACAAAAGCATGTTTTAAGAATGAACAGAAATTGTGCTGTCGTACCCTAGTTATGTCTCACCACTACTTTTTTGTCGTGCTGTTTCTGAAGATTTTTAGGGTTCTTTTTCTTCTCTAGGGGTGTGCTGGATCACTCACTGAGCCAAGTGCAACTGCACAGCAGTGCTGCTGTGGGAAGCTTACTGTAATAAATTGGTCTGTAAGGATTCATGGTGCCATTTTTTAATGCCAGGGAGTGTATTAGACACTGGTAAACTGGCCCAATTTGACCTAAGTGGAACTGTCTTAATTTGTTTCCAGGCAGCTTGCTGCCTGTACCTTTTAAAATATCTGCTTTACATAGTCAGTGTCAAATGTGTTAGAATAATATTAGCACAGGTAAGTAAAATACCTTTTTATAAGGCTTTAAATCATTTCTGTTACAGTTTAATGTGTAAAGCTACAGATTTTCCCAATTTGTTCGTAAGGTTATGTATCACAGACCTTAAATCATTTAAGGTTTTAAACCTGAGGGGTTCACTCTCAGTCATGAACTGGAAAGCAGATTGCAAGAGACATTGACATGCTGATCAATGACATGAAGCCTCCAAACAAATCAGTACAGGACTTTAAGAGATGAAGCCTTACTATGTTCTGTCTGTCATCAGAATTTATAAAGCATCTTAGTGAAAGCCCCTTGAGAATCATTCCTAGAATTTTGCAAGTCATGAGCGTGTATGTAAAAGCTGAATTTTTTTTACCACAAGTAGCCTTGTAATAGCATAGCAAAAATGTGCTCTGTGATGTTGGTGTAGGAGTACTAAGAACCTGTTTAGTGAGATAACATCTTTTAGAAACCTAACAGTTTATTATCTTTGTTTCTGTTTGTTGGCTTTTGCGTTGAATAAGCTGCAAGTAAGCACTAGAAAGGTATATCTTCAAGAATTTAAGACATCAACAATAGCAGAAATTCGAGACAAACAAGCTGTCACTGTTTTTAGGTGGTGTGCAACTGAAAATGTTGGATGGGACCTATGTTTATCTGCAGCAGTCCAGGAATTTGCTCTTCCTACGTGCTCAAATATAGTAACTGAAATTCACTTACTTAAATTCTAAAGTGTTATGGGCCTTCATAAATGGGATCTGAATCCTATCTAGATGCAATTTTATGTTTAGGAAGACCAAATCTGATGACAGAGGTTTCCTTTACTCAGTTACAAACTGATTTTTATTCTCTTCAGTCAGCATTGTAGGTGCGTCTCTTGACTTTTGCAGTGGTTTTCTTCTCCTGTAGCTGGGTTTGCCCATTGATATGGGGTGCTGGCTTGGAGTAATGCCTTGTACCTGCTCACCACCCATTCAGCTCAATAGGAAAGTGTCTCATGAGAGGACAGGCTTTGATGTTCAGGGCTTATAATTCAAATTCAGAGATAACTGGCAGGTAAAACAAAACTGGACATGAGGAGAGAGCAGGGAAGAACGTGTTCCTAGGTATGATTAACAATGGGAATGGCAAATCAGGTGATTACTGCAGGATAGTTGGTGCTTTGCTGTGGAAATGTGAGTTTTAAAGAAAGGGCTTGAAGCTGTAATTGGAGTAATTCTCCTGTGTCAGCAAAGTTGTATGGCAGAATTATCACTTGGAAAAGGCTTTGAAACACGTGGCAAAGCCTGGCTCAGTCTGCAAGCGAGGAGGGAGGCAGTGGGATTTGGGAAGCCTTATGGTGCACCACCACAGTGGCAATGAGCATCCTGTGGTTGGTGTGGTGGGAAGCAGAGGGGGAAGAGGAGGAGGAGGAGGTGGGGACAGAGTGGGACACTGCAGGAACACCTTGCACTGGATGTAATCCTGACAAGGTGGAGACTGCAGAGACCAAGAGAAGTGTTGTATCAGTATTGCACTAAGGGAGGGCTGTGCTGCTTAGTAGTGAACTTCTGTTTTCAGAATTATTTCGTGCTGTTTTCATTATCAAGAGGAGCCCTCAAAATTGTTGTTTGCCCTTCAAGCCAACAGGCAGCGTTGAGCAGCAGTCTGGTGCTGTTGGTGCTGACTGATTTAAACCCAATGCTCCTGATGATTTCCCCCAGAAATGAAGGCTGGAATTTTGTCCACACTGCCCACCATGGCAGCCCTCAGAGCAGTCAGTTCTTCCCTGGGCAACCAGTGCTGCTAAGGTGAAGCCCTGAGGCTGTGGTGCTGGAACTGTGGTTTCAGAGCCTGCTGTTTGAAAGAGTTGGGTTGATGTAGATGTACAAAGTGTATTATTAGGAAGTGACCTTTAATTTTATTTGTTAGACATTCATAGGAATAAACATAGTTAGAATTCTCAGTCATAAATTCTTCAGATTATAGCTTGAGTCGAGTGAACTTTATTTTGCTCTAAGAACGCCCTTTGTTTTTGTCTCTATTTTGCTTACTAATGTAATGGCCCTAAATTCACTACTGACAAATATCTTGGAAGTATTCTGCTTGGCTTTTACTGCTGGCTCTTATCTGTTTTAAGTAGGGTTTATTAGATGAGATCATCTACAAAGGACTTATTTCTGTTATAAAATGGAATTAAAAAAAAGTAAAAATACAATTAGTAGCTGTTCTCTTTTTACTCAGTTTGAAAGATTAGAATATCAATGTCAAAGAGAATAACTGGGTTTCTGGAGTATGCTATGCAACTTTTGTTTTGTCCTGTTTTGTCCTCTTTTGCTGTACTATCTAGGGGAAAGGATCAGAAGAATTTCATTCTGTTCCTCATCATTATCTTGAGAGGAGGTTTTCCCTCTCAAAACAATCCAGAACTGAAAGAAGTTTTCATTTCCAAATACGAAATGACCACCAAGCATGTACATTATGAAAACTAAAAAATAAAATGTGTTAATCCCATTAATATTGTAATTCTTAATGCTCTCTGCTGTCCTGTAGATTGCCTGCTTGAAGTGGCATTGTAATATTTTAATGTAAATGTCTGATTCAAACACTGAGTTTTGACATATTAAATTTCTCACAGGTTTTATTTTTCCAGTTGTGACCTTCAGTACCTGTCCTGTGTCTTTTAAGAATTTCCTCATCCAGGGAACAGATTCATTGGCTTAAGAATAACTGGTAAGAATACTTATATTGTTCTCATAACATTTTCTTCTGCTTATGGATCTGAGTCTAGCTTTGGTTTTCCAATTAAAAAAAAGTAAAATGAGATACCTAAATTAGATTTTTAAATCTGTTCTTGTGTGTTTTTTATATCTTCAAAAATATTATCTTTATGTCTTGCAAAACTTTTTATTGTAGCTCTTTCAGGCTGTAGTGAGCTACAAATAAATTTTTTTTCGAGAAAAAATTCTGCTTGGTAAAATCATGAGCATTCATCTTCATGCAGTTGATATGTAATAATTGTGTTGGGGATGAATCATCATTTATTACTTTATCATCAGACTGCTGATTTAAAAAAAACCCATGACACTCCTGATTAAATTAATTTTATCATTTTTTGTTTTTTTTTTTCCTCCTGTAAGTTCAATAGAACATCTCATGCATATTATTAAGAACCATATTCTGTTGTGTATTAGCATGAGAAGAACACCCATGAAAATCAGTGGGTGGAGGGGTGTACTACATTGTAGATGTGATTTTCCTCTGAGCTATTCCAGTGCAGCAGAAGAAAAGATCCTGTAAAGTCTGAGAAATCAGATTGGTGTGGAAATAGGTGTGAAATCAAAATTGGGTTATTTGGCCCTCAGTTTGAAATAAAAGTCTAGCTTCCTAGGAAATAACCAATAATTAATTCCACATTCCACATGCATTAATTGATCTTTAAATCAAAATTTCTGATAGCTTCTGCTCCCAAATCAAATTCTTATGTTATTTCTTTATTTTAATTGTTATACTGGGTTGTCCATTCCTTTTTATATCTTGTGAATTAGTAGAAACTCTGTGATTCAGAGGAATTGTGCTGATTTATAGCTGATGTGAGAGGATATCCAGGCATATTAAAGCTTCAGTACTGCAAATGCATAAGCAGGTATTGAATTACTGATGCTAATGGAATTACTCACGTGAGTAAAGTTGAGACGTAAGTGTTTTCAGGATTGATGTCTGTACTTATGAATTTATATCATTTAAGAGTATGGCTCACAATTTTTAAAACTTACTAATTGAATGTGAGCTACTGGATTTCATTCTAGACAATTGACTTGAAAAGAATTACAGTGACTTGATTCTAGAATAATTCCATCAGCTTCAGAGAAGATATGTGGATTTTTTAATGCTGTAAATAAGGATGTAGTTTGACCAATTCACTCCACTGATCCCCACTAATATCAGGAAATACTTGCCAGAGTAAAGGAGGAGCACAGGACTGGACAATTAGTGATACAAATGGTTTCAATCAAATGGTTAAATAGCTCAGCAAAGACGTGGTTCGTTTTGTAATAGCATTTGGAATCCAAATAAAACCATCTGAGGGATGTGCTGTTTGTTGTGATGTTAATGCACAAAACAGAAAACTCTCAGCATGTCTTGAATTTCAGGGGGGTGTTAGGAAGCCATTATATATTAGAAAAAAGAAAAAAATTCCAATCCCACAAACTTAAAATACGCCTGCAGAAGCTCCTACTCAATTCTAATTAACAAAGCTTACCTTTCCCTTGACCATAGAGGTCATCATGTAAACTATTTAAATTGATAGTAATATTATGCAGCATGAAATTAATTTTACATTGTATACAGTTTTTATTGTGACTTTATCTTGTTTCAAAAGTGCTTACTTTCTGATTTTGTGGATATTACTGACTGGATTACTTTTATTTTGGTTTTTACACAACAGTTATATTAGAAATTTGCTGTTTTATTCTTACCTTCTTAGTAAAAATCCTTTTATCACACAATGGGTAATTTATATCCATTACCAGCCCTTTCAATCCTTTTCAGTGGTGCTGTCAGTGCCTTTGGCACAGTAATGATTAATGTGATCTAATAATAGTGTGCCATTATATTACCTTAGTAAAACATGTACCAACATCCTATTCAGATCTACCAAATTCATAGCTTCCTATAATATTTTTGTTGAAAGACAGGATTACTATTTTTCAAAGAGGAATTTTTTTTTTTTGCCTTTAACATATTTAATGAAATTCACAATTCTTTGCCATGGTAATCTTAGTGCATGCATTGATGGGTGAATTTTATATCATTCTGCATTATTATGATTTGTTAGGCAAATTGTTTGACACGTAAAGAAAGATATGCATTACATTGTTTTGCTTTGTTAAGGGTGCATTTTAAGCACTCGCTATCTTCTGATTATTCTGCTGTATTTATCATAGAGAGTATATTTAGATTGCAGTATGCAAGAACAAGTATTTGGGCTAAGATGTGCCTTTTTCTACATTCTAACCGAGATACTGCCGTGTTCTGTAGAAGGCAAGCTCTCTGCTCCTCTGCCCAGCAGAACCAGTTTTGGTTATGGTTCCTTTGCTGTGGTGCTTGCTCTTTGGCACTTCCTTGCCTTTTTTTTGCCAGTAGAAATATGCAGAATAGTGCCCAACTGTGAGCTAGAAACTGGGATCATGCCTGTAATTTTCAACCCAAGGTAAAAACACCAGACAGCCAAAGCCACATGGATCTGCCCCATACCTGAGTTTCACCCAGGTATGGCATTGCTTGAGCCCAAACTCCAGCTGTCAGATACTGCCAATTCGCCCAAGAGGCAGAGAAATGGTCCAGAGAACATATTTTTTGGTAATAAAAAACTTTGGTGCTTGTGGAAGTGTTGTAGCAGTGTGTGTGACTGCCTTCAGTCCAGTTAGGCACCAGGGGTGCCTGGAGGGGTTTGGTGCTGCTCTTGCATCGAGCACTGACTCCCCCAGTCCTCTGCAGCAGGACTTTCCAGTCTTGGGTTCATCTGTTTAATAATGCTCCTAGTCAGCGTGGCTGAAGAGTTGGGATCACACTGGATCCTTACAAAGCATCTTAAATCTTCATCACCCCAAGATGTCATTATTGCAGTCAGGGAGTCACATACTTAACACTGTCGCAGCAAAATCGAAATGAAACAGCATGTCCACATTTTAACTCTACTTTGTGATGTTTGTTAAATACATACTCTTACTGTTTCATCATATCACAATAAATAATGAATGAGAAAAATATTTTAATCTTGTCAATACTGGGAATGTCTAAAAACAAGCAAAGTGTGTGTATGCATTTATGTGGATTCCTTATTTGATTTAAGCTAAGCGATACAGCTGTAACATGACTTGAAATATGCAATCAATGTAAACGAAGAAAAATATTTTGAATGCAGTATATAAACTGTGTGGTTTTTTAGACATATTTTTAGGAAAAAAGAGAAAGATTATGATTGTCATACCATGTAACAATTATACTGCCACTGGAAATATATGCAGCAGCTTTATTTTCTGCTACGGTAAAGACAATCTTAAGTCTTGGTCAAAGACATTCTCATCTCTTTCACGTAGCTGATTCTTCGTGACATAACAAGAAATGAAAGGGAAAATAAAGCCTGAAATATTGGTTTAGCATTGTATTCAAAAGGCTTAAAGAGAGTTCCAAAAGATGCTTCCCTGTTTTTAGTAATAAATAGTTATGTACAAAATAGAAAAGCCTTTTTACCCTCCAAAATTAGTTTACTAATGGAGATATAATTATTTAAAGCTCTAACTGAGCTGTACCAGTCTTGAATTAGAGATGCCTTAGGTTTGCCTGTGTATTGTGCAGATTGCATTGTACCTTACTGCTTTATTGCTTCTGCATCCTGCAGTTTTACCATCCTGCAGTTTTACCAGTGAGGGCCAAGCTGAAATGGAAAATGATGGCTTTCTTTTTTGGCCTAAGAATAGAATGGTCAGTGAAAGGTTTCTCCCTCAGTTTTCCACATGCAACTCAAAATAGATGTAGTAGACTGCATAACAGACTTCTCCATGATCTAAAGCATTTTCAGGGTCTGGTTGGTTTTTTTTTGATATTGTTCTGTTCAATGAGAGATTCTTGTACCAAGTGCTGGGGGCACCAGGTTCGTCAGGGTTTTTTTATGTCTCTTTCATTGGTAAAGTCAGTGAATCAGCCAGCCAAGGATTATTTCATCTGCACATCTGCCCATCTTTATTCTGATGGGAGAGAGGCCCTGGTGTGCTATCTCTGGAGTAGGACTGGTTAGAGGAGGGAGAAGAGGACCCTGATGCAGCTGCACAAGCTGTTAAAGAGCCCCATTACCGTTCACTGCCCTTGTTTGAGCTCCTGCCCGTGTTGCTGTACTGTGACCCTTAACACACTCGGGTAGGTTAGGAAGTGGCTTCTTTTGTGTGACTCTGAAAGAAAGGCCTCCCAGTAAGCAGAGTAAGAAGAATAAAATGAAATTAAAGAATCTTGGCCTAGTCTTGAAAGATAGAAAAGCACAAGAGAAAAAGTATTTTTGGCTTTTAAGGCTAATTTTATCTCTTGTGAGGCCATCAAGTCAATGAGTAGAAGTGGCGACTGGAAGTTCTTGGGTTATAATGCTCGCCACTGGATTACTGTGTGACTTTAGTAATGAAACATAAATGTTCTCTCTGTTCCCCAGTGGACATAATACCATTTACCTGTCTCAAAAATGCTTTGTAATTTAATTAACACTTGGAGTGCTCTTTGAGCTCCTTAGATAAAAGCAGGCAAAATGAGTCAATTGTTACAGAAATCCCAATTTATCCCCGTTTAAAAAAAATTACACTTTGTCTTGACTTTTTCAAACCTCAGATAATGTTTGATAGGAGTTTTGGGCTTTGTTCTTACTGGTCCTTGGAGTCACTTATTCTTAGTGATTTGCATAGGCACAGTGTAGGTATTACTTTTTTGTTCAACAGAGTATTTTGGTGGATCATAAATTACCAGTCCCTGTGCTGGGAATCTGCTTCTGAGGAAAGCATACATTTTCAGAGGAGAGTTTGAGTTGTGCTAGACAAGTTCTTCATTATTCTTCAGTACATACCTTTCATTATTTTGGGGGAAAGATTTCTTAATTTTTGGTTGTGCACTGGATGTAATAGCTCAGTTTTTGTTTCGTGAAGTTATGCTATATGTTACTGGGAGACAAGTATTGTAACTACAGCTCTTCCACAACCCTGTTTCGTTACCACATCCTGTCCTGGCCACATCACTGACCAGTGACCAAACCAATTCCTGTGTAACCATTGCCTACACCCTGATCTGCCTTTGATTGAAATAATTGTATAGATGCTTCTGCTTTGTAAGCCAGCTGACTTGTTAAGTTGATTTTTGCACCTGTGCTGACCTCCAGCAAAGAATTTTATTTTTCAGCAAGCAGAAACACTTGCAGCAGGTGAGCTGAAGCTCCATCCATCCATGTTTTCATCTTGTGTTGGTAACAGCCAGATCCTTCCCTCAAATCCTAAAGCCCATCTTGTTGCTTCTGGGTACCTAATTCATTCTCACACTTTTTCATGCATTCATGTGGCTTTTGCTGCCTACCCCTCACTTTTCTTTTCAGAGACTGTGGATGCAGCACACACATACCTGGATACAGCTGGGCTCAAAGTGAGGTTCTTGCAAAAAGTCTATGTTCTTACATTTTCTCCCTTTTAATCTACTTTCTACCACTGTCTTATTTTAACTGCTCAAAAGGAGTTTAAACATGCTCCCAGATAAGGAGATAATCTCAACAAGCATCTTATCACTAGCAAAAATGTGGCACACCTGTTTGCACACAGGCTTGATGAAATATCTCAAAGTTATGCTAAGCAAGTCTGCCATTCCCTTCTGGTATTAAAAGTGTCATTATCTTGAAGTTCTGAGATACGCTCTTTGTGTAACAGCACATAATAAAACCTGGAAGGAAGTTTGTATCTTTCTTATTCTTTCCTTCGTCTTCTCCAGCAGTTGTTTCAGCAGAACCCTTCTGCTTTTGCTTTGATAATTTAAATAGACAGTCTGATGCAGTTGTGACAAACAGGGCTGACTCTCAGCTCTTGTGGAAATCTGGTAAAGTCAGAGTAGCTCAAGTGATCTGCCACTGCTTTTTAAAAATATTTTAAAGTAATACAAGCTCCATTTATCAGAAACCGTTAATGCCTTTTCTGACTTTCCTTCTGTATAAATTTTACATTTTTTTCACTTCTTAAAGCATATTCCACCACAAAAGAGCTGGAGGAAAGGTAGAGGGAGATGCCTGTGGAGTTGATACCTCTGCCCAGCTGTAGTGCTGGGTAGCAGGGCTGGGAGGAGGTGCAAGAGTGCAGTAGCAGTGCAGGCACCCGTGCAGGACTTGCCCAGGAGCAGCTTGTTTTGAGAACAGGTGAAAATGTGCAGCTCTTACAGTCTAAAGCAGAAGCTTCTTTCCCTTTCTCCCTCATGCCCATTCCCTGGAACATTACATTTTTTCTGCAAGTGTGGCTGGATAAAAATAGAGCACATCTTAAGGCTCTTAATAGAGATCCCAAGTGTTGCGTTGAATGGACATTGTCCTGTGAGCTCAACAGTAGAGGAAAATTCTTGTGTTCCTTTTCTTTCCTGTGGGTAACTGCACATTTCATAGCTGACCAAATATGCCAAGACTATGGAAAAAGAGAAAATGGCAAGATGACTATTTCCCCAAAACAGTAAACACACATTGCAGCCTGGCTTCTTATTTGAGAATGCAAGATTTTACTTTTTGAATAACTACTGTATTTTAACAATAGGCATCAAGTGGTTGCTATGTGATACACAACAGTGTTTTTCATGAACTTTTGGCTGCTGAATAAGCCCAGCAAATATGGGTTCTTACCCTTTTAGTTTTCTGGGTCAATTCATTTTGCACAAAGGAGAGAATGATAATTTGAGTTGTAGGCAGAGAATGTTTTCTTCACATGGTAGGGAAGATGAAAGCTGTTTTTATTTGATTTCTTTTTAAATTAAAAATTATAATTCTTTATAGACTTACAAATAATTATCTTATTACTAAAGGCATTCCATAAGCATGTTAGAGTTTTCTCTGTAAAATAATTGCTGATTGTCACTGCAAACTTAAAGTGAGGGAGAGTGAGGGGAAACAAATATATATGCAATGTGTATGTGTGGAAGTTATTTTATTTTTTCAAAATGGTATTTGATTGCCTCAAAAGTAAATACTTAGGCAAATGCTATTTGTTAGGTGGTGCTGGCTGATTATAGACCATATAGAGTTGTTTTCTGAGCTGCTGCTGTCTAAATGCTCAGCCCTTTCCTGCTTATGTGTCAGAGAGGACAGTGTCTATCAGATTTAGTTGGCTTCCTGATGGGACACCACATTGAGGGTGCTTTTATGTTCTTATCTTCCCTTCTTCTGTTGTTGGAATCCCATGGAGCAGGATTTCTGCAAAGTGTGGAGCTAAAATCTGCGTGAGAGCAGGGGCTGGCACTCAGAAATGGGAGGGGAGGGGGCAGGTGAGGTGGTTGAGGAGCAGGAGGATGTCAGCAGCTCCTGGGAACACACAGAGGAACAGCATCAATGGCACCTTGCAGGAGGGAGGAGGAGGAGGAGAGACAGGGATAAAGGAGAATCTTTGGGATAGGGGAGGAAGGGCATTTGAGTTACCCAAGGGAAGGGAGAGAAATGATTTCTAGCTGTGCAAAGGTACATGAGAACGTGTACCTGCCTCTGGTTTCTCAGTGCTGAAATACTCATTTAATTGTAATTAGCTCTGGAATAAGTGCACTCACAGGGGCCTACACAGGAAGGCTTTGGCAGAAAAAGATGGGTTTGGTTTGGAGAAGAGTGAAGTGGAAGTGTTGCTGAGGGCAGCTCCATCAAGTTGAAAGACAAAGAGGATGGGTGGAAGGTTTATCATGCTCTTCTCTGAGGTGTTTCTAAGCCACGAGCTGTTCTGTCCTGGAGCAGATGTGGACAGGCCTTTAATTAGACTTGGCCAAATTAATGGGACACAGAGTTTGTGTGACAGACTCACCAAGGCTCTGGAGGGCAGCTGGCTGAACCATGGGAGTACTGGATTTGGTTTCTCAAGGAAAATACAGCTCTGATTACTCTTCCTTGTGCTGTCTGTGTATGACAGCATCCATCAGTGCTCATCCATCCACTGAAGTGTCACAATGAGACGTGTTTGAAAATGACAAAGATGTACAAATTTCATCTGAGCATTGTGGCTGTTCATGCTCTAAGGCTCTTTTCTTAGCCCCTCACCATGTGCCAAAACACAGCTCTAGAGCAAGCTCCAGAAAGGCTCCAGTCAAAGCCATCTCTCCTCTCATCTGGACATAACTTCAATCAATTCTCACAGTGGCTGTAGTTCTCCATTTGTGTAATTTACATAATTCCATTAGGTTGAATAAATTTACACAAATTTGTACCTTTTTCTGCTGGGGAGGTTTGTGTTGGTTGTTATTGTGTTGGGATTTTTGAGCATAGTCAAGCTCTGTCTGCATGCAGTCACTGTGGCAGATATCAGCCAGCAAAGCACCCATGTTTCACCTTAAAGATTTCCTGACTGAGAAGAATGAAGGAAGTTACAATGCATCCCAGGTCACTGCATCCTGACAATGTTCAGGAAATTCTCATCTTCCCTCCACATTTTCCCAGTTGCCCTTCTCTTCTCTATTGCCTCTTTTTGGTTAAGTTCCTTTCAAATTCAATTTTAAGGGAAATACCTTTTCTCTTTGGTCTCAGACACAGCAACACCCCTGCCCCACAAATGATAATAGGGATTGCTTACTCAAATAGAAAGAAAAATTCTTTTATGGATGACATTTTTATTTTATTTTATTAGATGTTCCATGTAAAGCATTTATCATTGGAATAATTTTCCCTCTCAAAGTCATGTCAGACACAAAGCTGTCTTCAGGGCTATTTCTTCTAGTTCACTGGACAGCTGTTCTGCCTGAAAAGAAAGAAAAGATCATATATCAATCAAAGACTTCAGGAGAATCCTTATGTTCTTTATCTAATAGGAAAATCCTAACTGTGAGTTCTTGATCTTCTGACTTCTGCTTTTTCAGTTTGAAGAACTGCAGTGATGTATTTTGCAAGACTATCTGTTGGGTTTATTTTTTTTAATGTATCTTTTGTGTGTCATTTTGATGCTAGGAGGGTGTTACAAACTCATCTGCACTGGTGACAGCCACATCATAAGCAAACAGTTTTCTTACACCTGTGACTTGATTCATCCTCCTCTGAATGTCTATGGGCAGAAATTAGTGCTGCTTAGCAGAAACAAGGTTCGCATCTGTGCTGGTGCTGAACTACTGATTTCCAGTGGAAAAAGGCTAAAGGGCTGAAAGGTATGCCCAACCTGCAGCCTTCTAAATTAGTACAGATGTCTGTATTTACTCATCATTCTGAAGTTCTGTAACTCCATTGCAGTGACATAAGTAACAAGGAATAATTTTTTTTAAAGAATATTTTATTGCTAGTTATTTATGTACCCCAGTCTGCCATGCTAACTTAATGAAGATTCAAAGTACATTAGAGTTCCTGGCCTTTAGAAAAATATTCAGAGTACTTATGCAATTTATTAAACAATGTGTATGTACAGTAGCAGAATTGAGATTAGTGTGTGTCCTTTCATCTGTGAGTGTGAGGTGAGACACAGAAGTGGTGATGCTCCCTTCCAGCCTAGCACTGATCACCTTCCAGACTGGAAACCACATCCTCCAGGCAGGGATTCCTGGCTGTGTGAAGTTGTGAGCTGAGTGTCAGAGCATCTTTGCACTGCACAGGTACACAGGAACCAGGCTGGAGGCTGGCTTGGAGACACAGGAGCCCAAGGGAGCTATTAACCAAACTTGGACATTTTTGCACAAGGGAAAAAGAAAGGCAAACTCAGCTCCAAGAAGATTTTTGTATGCACCTGTTGGTGCCCTTTAAAGCAGTCTGTTTCATGTTCATGCTATGTTGGCATTGGATGGCATCTTCAGAGCCCACACAATGCCATGTGGGGGCTCAGCAAGACAAAGATTTGCAGTGTTTTGATGTGTTTTGCTGAAAGAGACCCTCTGTTCTCTCAGCCAGCAGACCTTGACTTTGGTAAGGCTTTGCAAGGGCTGTCTGGCCTGGATTCCTTTATGTAGGATTGCAAGCAAAATTAAGGCATGACACAGCTAATTATGCAGGGGAAAAGAGGTATGAGAAAGGAAAGATGTGCCAGCATAATTGCTGTAAATTCTTGTATTTACATATACTTAAAGTCGTCCTGATCCCAAATTTCCTGAAGCAAATGAATTTATTGATTCTAAGCAGATCTTGGATCATATGGCTTGCCACATTGGATCAGAATATTGGGCCATCAAGTGCCATTGATTATGACCAGGAGCAGAAGATTTAGAGCAAGAGGCAAGAAACCTGTGATCAGTCATTGTAGAATAAGCTCTCCTTAAGGATACTGTAATTATAAGCAGGACTCATGGCCAGTGTACAAACTGTGATAGCTCCAAACAAAGGGAAAACAATTGGGATGATTTAATTTGCTTTTGCTTTGAAATAATATAAAAAAATCAGTTTTATTTAATCAATAGACTCTAGGGTTTGATGTATGGATGAAAACTTACAATCAGTGGAATAATACTTCTGGTTAAGCACTTCTCATCAGGAACTTGTTTGACCTGTGAGCTGCTTCATTTTTTAAACTTAGATGTCTCTATAATAGAACTTCTAAAGATTGTTGCAGTGCCAGCATGGGGAGTGTGTGTGTGTGTGCTTTAATATGGATGCATCTCGTAGGAGAGGAGATAAACCTTTTTCTTTGTACACAGACACATACATGATTTATCAAACATATTGTATTACTCTGTCTTTACAGTAAAACGTACAGTGGATGTGAATTACTCTATCTGTGAAGGATTAGAAACTCTGATGTTCTGTCTTGTATTCAAGAAGAGGATTATTCTGCAGATAACGTGCAGATAATTTACTTTTAGTGAAGCAGTGCAGTTTAAGGACCGAAAAATCAACTTTGTTGAGGCAAAAGAGGTAGGAATTGGTATGGAAAAATATAGTGTAGTTGACCACTCATGGAAATTTCAAGAGACCATCAGAAATATATATATTTATTGAACAGTTGTCATTTCCATCTTCCTAAAATGGTCTTTTGATTAAAAAAATGAAAAATATGTTGTAAATGCCGAGTACCTTGAAATTCACCAAATTTATTGCATGCATTGGCATGATTGGTATGATTACATGCCAACAGCTCATTTGAATATGAAACATCTGTACATTATTATTTAGGGATTTTTCATCTGTTGATTTTAGAAATGAGGATTTTATGAGTCCTTGCATGCATAATTGTGTGTTACTTATATACATAAGCAGTCAGTAATGAAAGAATTGGCCAAAAACATACTGTGTATGGTTTTGTGATTAAGAGAGGAAATGCAGTGTATGAAGAAATACAATATGCACTGCATTTGATTTTAGGTGTGGCAGCAGCAATTATGATTTCGTAACAGTAGAAGTAACATGACAGTTCAAAAGCACAGTGAGAAGATTATGCTTTCTTATACACAGCAGTGTAAATTCTTAAAATAACAATGTAATTTTTACATTTTTCACTGGAAATCAAGATAATCCAATTTAGAACAATTTATTCTCAACAGGTATGGTAAAAAAAGATATATCATTCTGGAGCGTGGTATAATACATTAATTTTTATGAGTGAGTTATGAAGATGTACAACTCAGGACCTAGGATAAACATCATATTCCTTAATTAATCCATTACATTATGGCACATATGTGTCACTTTTATTACCCTAAAATGAAAAATGTTGGGGAAAGAAAAAAAGCCTGTTTTTTCTCTGTATTCAAAAACCTTTCTTATAAAATCATAAAAACATAAAATCTAATGCAGCAAACACTATTAATGAGTTAAACATCTAAATTCCTTGAAGACTTGTAAGATAAAGAGCCATCATCTTCTGGTAATTGTTCAAATACGTTCTTAGCTCAAATATATTAAAGCTTCTGCATGCAGTTTCTATATGTTTAAATGAATCCAGACAACTTAAATTCCAGCTAGAGAATGCTGGTGAAGCTGTGATTGCGCAACAATATAGAAACATAGTGGGAAATTAGGAAAAAAAAAGTCCCTTTAATATCCCAAAATGCAGTGATGTAGATTCTTATAGATTCAGAAGCCACCCACAGAGATCTACAATGACCTTTCTGTCATATGGATATTATCCTAGCCAAGATTCTCCCTTCTGCCCCAGCACAGATCTCCAGGAATGTGGTGAATTTTTTTAACGGATAGGAAACTCATAATTTCTAGAGAAGGGTGGCAAAATGTCCTCTTTGCTGGAGTGCTCTGGCCTCACCTTAAGTTGTTCCCTTTGTGTTTGAGTGTGGGTGGGTATCATATTTTAACCAAAGTGTTTTATTTACAGATTGGAATGAATATTAGACTTGTAATTATGAATATTTTGTATTTGCAGCAAAGGGTCTACAAGAGCATTGGTCACCCATTGATTAAAGAATTAGATCTCACCACACTCCAGCCAGGTAAGTTCCATCAGCCCTGCAGCTCCCAGCACCTGTGCTTTGGGAAGGTGGGTGATTTTCTAAACAGCAGTCACTGGTAGGGCTGTCCAGGGCATGTCTGGGAACAGACACCAGATCTCCCTCAGTTCCTGGTCAGAGACTTCTCAATGCAATTTATCTCTTTGGTTATCTAATGTGGGAGCTGTTTTCCCAAAATGTGGAATTTCACTTGTATCTAAGTGCTGGAGCTGGGTGCTGAAACAATAACTGCATCTTGTCTACTGCACTGCACTGGAACTTCCTGGTATCAAACCCATAGATTGTGAATGTGTGCTTTGTGAGCCCAAGAGCAAATGATCTTTTACATATCTGTGTGAATGCATTTTCACGTGATTTTACAATGCTGGGTTATCTGTCACTATTTGTCATTTCTAAAATCTGATACTAATAGAATTTAGTATTTGTCATTTTACATTAAAATAAGAAAAGACATAAGACAACACAAACCAAAACACTATTAATGAAAAAACCAAATTAGAGATTATTGTGTATTGAAGACACAAAATTTAATACAAATTAACACAATACAAAGAAATATGTTTTTCTGCTATCTCAGTATTAGAAGAATAGCTCTGCTTTTCTCCATATGTCTGTGTCACCAGGTTGTTATTTCTTTTGTTTAGTCATATAATAGAATGCGTTGAGACATATTATACTCAACTTGTGTAACAGCCTACAAATACTGATTGCAGTTTGAGCTTGTTATGGAAAAGTATTGCCCTGTGGATTGAGAAAATGACCAACAGCGGACTATAATCTATGAAGCTGAGAGTAAAATTGCCAACTAGAGGTCATTTTTCAAACCAAGGGGCAATAGTTTTCTACTATAAACTGAATATTACAGTCAGTATATGTTTTATTAAACCATTTCAGAAACTTGGGAGCAGTTTCATTTAAACTTCTTGCTTGATGTGGCTCAGAGAACAGGCCCAGGGCAGCCCACAGAAGAGGCCTAGTGCAGTCTGTATAATAAATATTCTGTGTACTCAGTAATTATGAAGGCTTTAGGGCCTTGATGGTGAATGGCCATATCCTGCCACCATTCTGAATCCTTAGCAGCAATTGAAGTCATTAAGATTTGTGTATTAAAATGAGTGCAGGCTGCTGTTTTTCACTGTAACACTGTGACAAACTAGAGCCCAACTATATAGAAAAGCCAATTATGGCTATTGCAGTCTAAAAGATTAAAAGGAAAATGCCTTTCCTCCTCCATAACCTCTTACTGTTTTTCTCCCCTACTGAAGTATGGAGATGATGGCACTCATACAGGGGTGATTGCCTTAGTCAGTAAGAGGATTTCCACTCTGGAATAACAGAAATGACAATAAATATGCATGGGCAAAGTGAAACCTTTAACCTCTCCTATAACACACCTTGCTTATCCACAGAGGGTTCTGCCACCCTCTGCCTGGGAACAGAGGTGTTTTCTGCAGCCGTTACCTGGAGTGACTCTTACATGTTAATATTTTTTCAGTACAAAACCCTTAGTGGCCTCCAGGTTTTAAGAAGAGTGATGGGGAGTTCCAGCTTCTCTGCAAAAGTGGGGTGCAAAGAAATATCAGAAGGACCACAGTGGCTTGGGCAGAAGGAAGCCAAACAAAATATTTCACTTTTTCCTTGAGAATCCTTGATAAAAATAATCTTGTTTAGAGCTCCTTGTGGGACCTCCCCTTAGCTTTATTTGTAAGCTTCGACATCAGTTCGTCTACCTTGTAGGATTTCTGATTTTCTATTTTGGGGCAAAGCTCAGAATCTGATCCTGGTTTTGTGGCATAACCATATCACAGACCCATACTCCTATCTTGTTCACAGCACACATATTTAAATTCCTGCATGCCTAAGTTGGGAATTCACATGTCACAATCATGCCTGTAAATTTTGTGTTCCCATGACCATGATTGAAGATTTCTATCTGTATTTGCCAGATTATTGCATAGTTACAGCTATAGAATGGGCAAATTAGGAGCAAAATATGTTTTTCTACTTGGAGTTTTTAAAAGCCAGACCTTACATCCATATGGGTGTATATATTATACAGACACAGACATAATTTTAAAATGGTCATAATTTTAAAGGTCTGCATAAAACTTCACCTCAGCAAGGGTGATGGATTGGGGTAATAAAAAATGGAGCAGCAAAAGTCCTGTTGTACATCTAGTCCATCTTCTTGACATTACAGGATTGTTCCCTACAGGGTACTTGCTGATACTTTGTCCAGAGCGGGTTTAAATGTCCCAAGCAGTGAAGTTCCCACTAAAGTTTGACAGACATAATTCAAAGGATATTTTTCTGACCCTCTATGTTAAATTGAACAGTTTACCATGATATGTTGGTCATAACTTCAGGGACCTGTCCTGTGTGCGTCTCCGGTGCTTCCGGGCTTCCAAATATTTGCAGAAAATCTCCATAAATTACTTCGGTATTGACCATGCCATTTTCTCGCATCCTTTACCTAACACTGTCACTGGGCAGATTGTGGGGTTTTTAAGACTGGGCCAAATGAAAATAATACTATTAATTTAGTGCTGCATGTATTGCCTAATATATACACACTATATATCTGATTATGTATCTAGTCTGTGTTCATTTCTAGGAGGATGTTGTTTAGAGGACTGTCTGATTGTATTGGGCTTCTGCAAACATATAATTAATCTCATTTTTAGCAATGCTTAGCTCCAAGCTGATGGTGTAGAAATATAGGGTTATTAGTTTCTAGAACATTTTTATTATGCACTTTCTATTCTGATTGACAACTATTAATATTTTAAAATGACAGAACTAAAACTTATGCTGCCAGATAGCATCAAATGTAATGTATACTAAGTAAACAGAAGCATGTGAGCAGGATAATATTTATTGTATAGTTACACAACAATGTGTAAGAGACTAGAGGGAGAATTATTCTTCAAGAGGGATATTTGATATTTTACGCTCTTTAGAAATACAAACATAGGACTGAACTTTGTACCCCGTTTCCTCAGGGTAGCATGCAGATTTTATCATCTATCCTGGATGGGTTGTTCTTGAAAGCTTCCATTCTTCACCTTCCTTTCTCTCAAATTGTGTGTATAGAGATGATGGGGAGAAGATCCTTCCAGGATGAATTTTATGGCTCTTCTGCTTTACCATTCAATGTATTTTTTTGTAGCTCCAGCTGAAATTTCTGCTGAACCTTTTTCCTTGAGAGAAACTGTCCTTGAGAGCTTGACTGTCCAAGTCAGGTCCTGTTGGGGAAGAGGCACAGTCAGAAGTGTTGTGCAGTAGGAGATTGATGAGGAGAAGGATTGTAGCCACTGTGCCCAAGTCAGGTTGCAATATGGGAAAAAAAATTAGCCAAGCAAATAGTAATTTTGTCTTTCGAACAAAAAAAATAGTTACTATGAAGTATATGCAAATTTCCCATGTTTTTCTAGTGAATATTTAATATAAAGCAATTAGAGGCAGTATAAGAATTACATAGCTTTTAAAAAACAACAAATGAAGAGGCTCCTATTTTCATGACACAATTCACCCATCTAAGATTACTTATGGAATTCAAGTTAACAGGAAGGAGCTGGAATGTTTCAGAACCTGGTTCAGAAGGTCATTCTTAGGTCTCTGTGCCTCAACTGCCCTGCTGGAGCCAGGTCTGGCTTTAGAATGGGATGGCAGAGATGTGCATCTCCTGAAAACACATACAAATAATTCAAATAAAGTGAATGGAGATGTAAATTCTTGTGCTGTGTTAACAAGTAAATTGATAAAACTAGCATTAGTCAATAAGGAGGAAAACTTCAGGCTTTTATTTTTTTTTGTAAAATAATTTCAGTTTGCATCCTTAAGAGCAAAAATTAGTATAATTTTAAAGAAGTTTGTCAGGCACAGAATATATTAGGCAGAAGTACCTGGTTTATCTTGTGTAGTGAAGGGAATAAAGAAAGCTGTGTTAACCTTGTGTTCTAACTGTAATAATTTTTCCTAATTTAGATCTAGCTTGACTATTTCAGTGAAGTACCATGTGTACCTATCTTTAGCAGAAGATACTCTAAGAGGCAACTCTTAAATTATTCTCAATTCAAATTTTTTATGAATGATGAAGAGTAACCACTTGTGTCCTTTGCCCACCACCAAAACAAGTAGGTGTAAAATGATGGGATAATATCATTAGACAGCTGGTTTTGACAAAAAAAGATTAACTGGAGAAGAGAAGGAGAGTCAGTGAGGTTGATATATTTCACATTTATTTACTGTCCTAGGTAAATGACTTTTTCCACTCATTGAGACAAAAAGTATCCATGTGTGAGGTGTTTTAATTTTTCCCTGAATGTTCCTTTACATACAATGCCCGTCTGCTACTGGGGCTGTTGGGCATCACTTTTAAACAATTGCAGTTTCTAGCTGCAATTAAAATGTTGTTAAGCACGAGAATATATATATATAAAATACGTGATCACCCAGCATTTATTATGAATAATGTTTGAAGTTCTGCATTCATTCCTTAAATAGATCACTTTATATTTATTATTGTTAAATTCTCTTTTGGATTGCAACCTTCTCTTTTCTCTGAAGTGCACGTGGTTGACTGCTGCAGCATTCATCCACTGTGCCTTCTGCACTTCCTTCAGCTTTTCCCTTCCTTGCAAGTGGTTTTCCTCTTGGCTTGTGCTTGGCATCAGGTTGATGCCATTAGCAAAAATACCAGTCTTAAAATGTTTATTATGAATCTGGACTGGTGAGGGAATTGCAGGTGCTTGTGGAAGCACAATTTGGGAATAGTAGTTCCTGTCGATCAAGGCAATGTGTCATCGTGCCTGATGTACTTGTGAATTGTTATCAATCCTGTTACCAATTTCTGTCTAATCCCTCCTTGTCCATCTGTGATGCTTATGGTTCATCTCTTCTGGGCATTAATATTCACGTTTCAGAAGGATACATCTAATGAGCAACCCCACTTTGGGGGAACGGTGCCATGTTGTGATGGAATAAAGTGTCATGATGTCTTAGGTAAATAAGCCAATTGGTCGGAGAAGAGGAAAAAAACCTCATCTGGCAGAAAAAAAAAATAAGAGGAGATGCTGTTGGTGTATGACTCCCACTGAAATGAGGGTAGTACCCAGCAGAATATCCATGAAGAAATGTGCTATCACATGTGTAATTAAAGTAAGGATGGTTTGGATCCTGTAAAGTGCCTTTCAGGTAGGATTTCTGGATTTTGCAGCCATCGTTCCGGTAAACTTCTCTACTATAGTCCAGTGCAAACTGTAATGTTTTGTTCTGAGATTTGGGAAGAATTGCGTCAGAGATGTTACTCATAGGAGTCTTAACTGCAGCCTTAGATCACCAGGGTCAGGATTTCAATGCCAGTACTGTTCCCATTTGAGCATCTCCTTTGTCTCCTGTAATGTAAATCCTATCCTCAAATGCTTGGGTAGGGTTGGCACTGATATTCAATGGGAGAAAAGGCATCAGAGATCAGATGGAAAATATGTATGTTCTGCATCTGTGTATTGTATGTGGCAGCCAGGCAAAGTGATGGAGCAACACTTTAAAATAAACAGGATCTTTATTATACAGTCAAATGGGGAAAAAGTGGATGTTTCTATTTATCAGTTGGGGTTTTTTTTGTCTTGGGTGTTTCTATCTTTGACTGATACAAATATTTTGGAATCTAAACATATCTCTGCAATACTGTTGTGTCTTTGTTCTGGATTTCTTTCATCTTAACTTATCAACACAGTATATGAGCCATTTTATCCTACAGTGTGATCATCATCCTAGTGTGTATTTGCTCATTAATGTCAGGTTAAGATCTAAAGAAATACGAAAGTAGGAGTGAAATTTCTTTCTTTCTTTTTTTTTTGTTTTGTTTGTACTAATCTTTTTATACTAATAATGATGGAAAAAGGAAAAACTGTGCTGTGACTTTAGCTAAAGAAAATATATACACATTTTCCACAAGTGCTCTATTGCTTCCAGACTTGAGTTGGCTTAAATATTAGAACTCAAATATGATCTTAAAAAATGTGATCAAGTCTCTCTTTGGAGTAGGGACTAATTGGTTTGGTATTTAGAAATAATTGAAATATCCTAATAAAATATGCATTAGAAATAAATGTATATGAAATGCACATTCTAATATAAATATTTTTTCACTGAATAGATATTTTTTTTACCCATATCCTTTGCATAAGTTCATGAACAGTTGGCAAGGTCTGGTTTTTATACACCTGATTGTACATAGTGAAGAAATTTTAAGATGAGAAAGTACCAATGGGAAAATGTAAGAGCTAATACTTTTTTTAAAAAAATTGTTTACTAATGGGACAGACACTTGTTACACAAGCTGTCTTCTCTCTTTTCCTTTTTATTTTTCCCCCAAAAATTTACCCTAAAAATATTTTTAGACAGCTTTTGCATTTCTAAAAAATATAGAAAAAAAACTGAAACAGCTTTCTGATTTCCAATTAAAAAACTGAAATTTTCTGGAAGGGTACAGGCAGAAGAAGGGGAGTGGGCCAGGCAGGCCACAATTTACACATTGGGTGTATAATATAAGGTGTTGAAAATACTCACAGCTGGAGCCTGCTCCTCTCCACAAGCTAGGCAGGAGAAGAATTGTTCTAATCTTGGTCATATTGGCAGGAACTGTCCCAGTAGCAGCTCTGGGTGAGTGGTTTGCAGAGGATGAGCTGGCAGAGGGGAACCCACAGCAGGGTCCCACGGGGAGTGATGGGCACTGGTCCTTGTGCTGACTACAAGGGCCAGAGGAGGCTTCCCAGCTGAGCAAAAGCCTCAAGAACTCCTCGTGAGTGATTCCTTTTCTTTTGGGGAGCTCAGCTGCAGGCTGAGGGTGTTGGATGGACCAGGCTCCTTCAGAGCTATTCCTCATGCCCCACCCTCTACCTGAACCATCCAGCCCTTGACACTGCTTGTGTTTATTCCTCAAAATTGTTCTTTCCTTTTGTGGGGACACATCATTGCCCACAGCCTCATAAAAAGAAGCACTTAAGGATATGTTTTGTCTTGAAAACTTTTAAATTTGATTGAGATGATTTCCAACATAAAATATATTTTCTGAAGTTTGCAGGGGTGGGTATGCAAATGTTTTGATAGAGTTGAAATGCCTGGTTTACATCTGATGATTTCAGATGGTTAGGCTATATTGTAATAGAGCACACTAAAACATAAATGACAGAATTTAAGAACAGTGTTTTGACTTTCCTAAGGTAAACGTTTTCACATTGCAACGTCAGTTTTGGCCTGTTTTGGGTTGAAACCAAATTGTCAGCTGAAAGTTTCATTTTTAACAGATTTACCTATGCTAATGAGTTTAGCAGCTCTGACTCTTTCATATCAGTCCTTCCTGAGAATCACCATGTCTGCCTCTACTTGTTGCTTTATTATTTTTCAGAGCTGTCAGTTTTCAGTCCTCTTCAGACTCCCTCCCCTGTAGCAGGAGGCACAGAGGTCTTTTTACTGCATTCAGAGTATGAGACACAAAGAAGCCCACAGTCTAGTTACTGAGCTAGGTTTATTGCAGTAAATTGGCATTGTAGGGCACATTCTTCTCAACATCTTGAAGCTTTTAGCAAGTCTTTTCTCTTATTTGAAAACTGCCACAGTTTGGCTTCTGTTTATGAAGGAGTCACAGCCCTGAAACACTGATTTGTGCTTGCCTAACTCTGTTCTAGTGTGCTTCCAGTAACATGGCAGTACTGTGTGAAACCTTGCAGCTTTATTTACTACATCAAGTTCAGCAGCAGGCAGTGCTTGAATTTGAGTTAAACTTATGTCAGAAAAGTAAAAGAAAAGGAGATTGAAGGCAATTTTTGAATACATTTCTGTACTCTCCTGTTTGTGTACATTTAAGTTTATAATAATATTATTTATTATTCTAATACAATGTGTTAAGACTTGCAGTATTTCTCAGCTTTATGGATCAGAGGTCTTCTTTATTGACAGGCATTGTCAATGCAAATTTTCCCAGATCACCCGAATACTTTATTTCAAGAGACTGACCCTGCAGCCTTGGCACTAATGCTAAAAATATCAATTTATTTACTAATTAAGGTAGTACTGACTTTTAATGACAGTTTGTGTCTGTTTTTTTTAATGTATGTTAGTATATGAGACTAACTTTTTGTACACACTCTCTATGCTGTGTAATCTGTCTCCCTGGAAATAACACTTCTATTTCTTCCCTTTTGAGAACAATTCTTTTTAAGAGATTGTTGACATCTGCTTAACTTAGAAACAAAATCACCTTAATTGAAATATTTCAAATATATTTTCTGAGCCATTCAGATCTCCACAGAGTCTGTCAGGCTGCTGCAGTGTGCAGCAAGCCCTCTTTGTTCCAGTGGGGCCCTCTGGGCAGTGAGAGTGGTGTGGGAAATGTACTCTGAGAGGGTCTAAAATAGACAAGTGGGACTGTGCTCTTGCTTCCTCACTTCCAGTCAGCCCTGTGACGAGGAAAAATCAGAGTAATAATCTCAGAGTGGGAGCTGACACCTCTCCAGCCTCAGGCTCCACATTGTGTGCTCTCCCTGATGGCCTTTGGTGCCACCCAACATCCTCTGCTCGTGGCCTTGGGTAGGGAGTTGGGTGTATCCTGAATTTTGGGAGGCTGGGCAGGCTC
>NC_050489.2:6587009-6607009 GCF_012460135.2 Molothrus ater | reverse complement strand
GAGTCCTGTATATTAGCCAATTGTGAAATATTTGGAAAACACATCATTGAAAGTAAGATTTCACATTTGTATTTTCCCCTAAGTGTATTTAACTGTTAATGAAAGCCATGGGACTGAAAGCTGTTGAGACAGAAATCTTATTCAGGAGACTGGAGCTGTAGTGCTCTCTGACTCATTTGATCCTCCCATGTCTCCTTTGGGATTCAACCGTTTTTAAAAGGAATTACAGATAGCTGTAGAAGAATAGCTTTGTCACTGACTATTCATTCCATGATGTTTCAACATAGGGCACAGATTAATGTAATTTATTGGGCTGAATTTTGTTTTCTGGACATCTGTTCAATATACCCAAACTCCTCCTCTATAAGACTCTGAGGAGCCATCATTTGGTAGCAGCTAGAAACCATTGGGCTGGATATTCACTGGTGACTTGGAGGTATAACTCTTTATGCATTGGATCTCCACTGCCCTAAGCTATCCAATTGTCTGTGTCAAATAACCCCAATGTGCCTTGTGTCAAATATTACTGATGTCACTATTGACATTGTGTCAGAAAATGTCATACCTAATGTCTGTCACTGAAGAATGGTGGCAGAGTCAAAATTTGACAAAAAACACTTAAGGACAGATAATGGATGTAATGTGGATCTTTCTCATTCCCCTAACAGGGAACCAAGAAAATTGTGAGTGTCTGTTCAAATTTTCTTATGCTGGGCACATTGCATGTTGTACATTTCTAGCTGCAGAGATTTTAGATTTGAACTTCTTAAAAATATTGGTATACAGGGGAAGTTAGTCAAAACAAACTTAAAATGACCCCAGTTAGCAGGCACAGCTGCAGCTGGTGACCCGCTCCAGGTTGGTCCAAGGCAGGAGATGGCTTCAAATCCACAAGTGCAGTGAGGCCAGAGACACTGGGCCATGAGACTCACAGAGGAGAAAACAGGTTTGGTGACTCTCATTATACTTCCCTATATTGTATATAGAATTTATATTATTTTGAAGTGTTAAAGCTTTTTAAAATTTGAAGGTCATGATCACATCTTAAGTGATATTCCTTGGTTTTGAAAGAAAGTGTTATTCCTATGGTCACTCTGCTTAAACTTTTTCTAAATGGCTTGATGAGACTAATTCCTCTGGATCTTCTTATAGTGTTCTAAAACTTTAAGGGTAGGATCTCTTGCCTGTGTTGATGTAGCCAAAAAATACTTAAAATTGTCTTCAAAGAGAGACATTTTCAAGCTCTTTTGCTTATGGGAGTTATGGGTAATTTAAAATACCCTGATGCTGATTTGTAGATTTTTAGGGGTTTTTTAGGAGTTGAATATTTTGTTTTTAATTAGTAGTATCTCGTGTGTCTGTCTGGCTCATGGAATCAAGGTCTGCATCCCTTCAGAGGCAGCATCAGGGAGTTCTGCTGTTCTCAGACTGGACTGTGAGCAGCAGCATCTGGCAAGAGTTTGGCTTTGAGCAGACAACTGTAGTTATTCCAAAGTACTCCTGTTAAGTAGTAGTAGTAATAAAAATAAAATTATAGTGGACTGTAAAGCAACATTCTACTCTGCTCCTAAGCAGCTGCCTACAGTTTTCTGAAGTAGGTGCCTCGTGTTGCCCTGAAAGCCCCTGGGCTCGTGTGAAGGAATGTCTGCTTGTGCTGTCCAGGCAGTTGGTGTGATTTGTTAGAGCCACGAGGTCAAATCTTCCCAAGCAGTAGAGAAATGCTGAGAGACAGAGCTTGATGTAGCCATCAGAAGGCTGGCATGTCGTGAGCTGGTTGGGTTTTGCAGAGCTTTTCAGGGAGGGAAGGAGTGGGATGCAGACAGTAAACATCCTAATGTCTGGGTCAACACACAGAATCGAACACTGCTGGGCTGCTCGGTGTGTGAATACCTGCCCTGTGCCCTACCTGAGCTGGCTGCTGCTCACAAGCCCAGGGCACTGGGACTGTGAATCACCTGCTGCTGGCGTCATGGGTGGGTTCTAAGACACGTGATTATTTTTTTTAAAGAGCTCTGAATTTTGAATCCATACTAAAATTATGTTTCTGAAACATCTTTGCCTAAAACACAATAACAAATAGAAAATGCAATGTTCTCAGATCATGAATAAAAGCAGGAAGAGTAAAATCCTTCAGTAGAAATACTCAGGAAGGTAACAAGAACATAGAAGCAAAGCATTTGCCTAATTATCAGCATAACTGGATGTAACAAACAAGGAATAAATCACTTTTTTGCCTTCATTATGTTAAATTAAAAAACCCAGTCTTGGGCATTTTGCCTCTGAAATATACAGTATTTTCAACTTCAGAGCTCCCAACATTTCTCAAATAAGTGAAATGGCTCAGGTGATATTTAAGATGATTCGGTGTGATGATGAATAGCTCATTTACCATCTTACATTTAAACTCAGATCACATTGAAATGTGTGTTTGAAAGTCTGGATGAGTACATCTGGACTCACAGGCAGGTTGTCTTCAAAATAGCAAACAAGAATCTTCCAAAGTTTTTATGGGAGCTTTCATTATCGAGATCCTGTCCCTGAAAGACTCCTTCCCACTTACAGCCCTTCATTGCTATGAGTGTCCCATGGTCCCTTATCACAAGAGACATCATCTGGTAGGGCCTTAAAAATAGGTTTATTTTGAATTAATGAGTGACATAGGAGCTTTTCCTGATGTAGTCTTGGCCTTGAAAGTGACAAGCAGAGGAAACAAAGGAACATGCTCAGCTCTACCTCTGTAGATCTCGGTTCCAATCTGGGTAGAGGGATGGAACTAAAAGGAAAGAGTTTTCTTTTCATCCTTTACCAATTCCATCTATTAAAAAGTTTTGTTTTGATGACCAAAATTGCTAAAGCTGTTCTGTTTGAATAAATAATATGTACTTTGAGATTCCTGAACTCTTTTCCTTTTGACACTCAGACGCAATGATGAAGTTGTAGGCTAAATGCTTTCTTCCATTAAAAAAGGGAAAAGGACAACAAAAGGGTTAACTCCAGCAGGAGTGGGTGAATAAACGTGCTCTACCAGAATAACTGAGCCTGATGTTCAGGATATTCACTTATCATGTGTGAAGTTAAATCCCTGAACTACCTTTTCAGAGCCAGGCATGAATGTAAGGTCTCCCATTCAAGAGGAATTTCCTTATTTCATCCCCCTATAAGGTTCCTGTGGGTCCTTTGTTTTCCTTTTTCTTTTTTTTCCCTGACCACTACTTTTATGAAATCCTGGTAATGCCTATTTGTAGGGCCTTCTGCATCTGCCTGCTCTCTGCAGCAAATGCATGAATTCTGAATTTGTAGTAGTTCTAAAAACATTAATTCTCATAAAAATAGTTAATAGCCAGACTTCATGTTTGACAAAACACTTAGCATGGTCAACTAAGATGGTTAAGTTTGTTTAATACACAAATATAGTATGTTTTTATCCATTTAGTTTAAAATTCTCTTCCTCCTATTAGTAGTTTGCTAATGAGAATACCTGTATAACAGTAATACTTTTAATGGTATTTACTAACATAAATATTTGCTTTCTAGAAGCAATGTTACACAAAATTCCTCAACTGCAGTCTAAGCAACTGCTGGAATGTTTGAGGTAAGAAACCTGACCTTTGGGGAGGATCAACATCAGGAAAACAGAGTTTCCACTGTTTGTGACTTGTGTCCATAGTGAAGGGGCTTGGAATGGCAGGAAGGTGACTGACACAGGCTGTGTCACTGCTGAACCCCAATGGAGAGGTCTTGTCCTTTTAATGATATTGGTAACATTTTGCATGAATTTCAGCATATCCTTGTACACTCAAAACAGTCAGTTTGACAAGGTCCTTTTGTAACAGATAAAGGAAAATAAATAGAAAGAGACATTCATTTATACTAAATGTTAGGAATTGCAAAAATCTGTGTGTAAAAGAAGAATTTTGACTCAGCTGCTGCTGAAATTACATTAGCTGCAGCTTAAAGCAGAACAAAAAGTCTTCCTTGAGGCATCCTCTTCTCCACATAAATTCTGCTCCTTCTCCCGCAAACCATTTAGTTGCCAGCCATTATGGTCCGGTGCTGCATTCCGCATGCACCGTAACGTGCGGTGTCCAGGTGGCTGCAGTTGGTGCTGCAGTGACAGTCCTGGTGTGCAGCCAGGGCAGCTCTGCTGGGGGCACAGCCAGGCAGTGATGGACATGGGAAGGGTGAAGTTTCTCCAGCCCTGCCTCCACTGGAGGCCTGCCCAGGTGGTAGGTGAACATACAGGAGCTTTCTAAAGTACTACACTCCCACAGGTTTATTCTTGGAAATGCAGGAGTTTTGTATATTCAGGTGAGTGTTGACATGAGACTTGAGCAGGAAAAGTCAGCTGGTAACATTTTTTCCAGGGTGGGCTTGAAGTTGAGATCTGGAATGGAGATACACTTTATTTATGATGCCACTTCTCTTACTCTATTATTTTTTAAGGATTTCTTTGCGAAGGGTCTTCTACTCTTTTTTCTTCCTTAGCAAAGTACTCCTACTTAGCTTATTTATTTTTCAGCTTTAAAACATCAGCATTTTATAGATCTGAATTTCACAATGTGAGGATGATTGCTACGTACAATTTGCAAAATTGTGATTAACCAGCCCCTGTTTCGAGTCAGTTCTCCCTAATTCACAAAAGGCTTCCAAGAATAGTCTGCACAAAATTCAGTGTGCAAATTGTAGGGCAGATTTTTAGAGGGCAGTTTAAAGAATGAAGTCCTAAGGGTTTTATCTATATTTATATCTCTTGTTAAACCAAACTCTTATGTAAATGTTACAATCTGTAAATAACAAGCTGAGCCGCTTTCTTAAAGGAAAGATTGCATCCACATTTTTTGAGATTTGGCAAAATTATTAACTTGCACAATAGACTAATATACAAGTATATTTGGAAGCAACTAACGCTAGCCCGTGTCTTCCTCTGTATTTTATGGATATTTAAAGGTTTAAGAATACCTAGACCTTTCATGTTCCTGTAAAAATTGTCTCAGATTGAAAAACACTGCCCTTAGTGATGGCTTGAAAAAAATGGAGATAGCTTTTGTATACTTTTACTTTTTATAGCCATTAATGTTGTAGTAAATCTTGTATTATTGTATACAGTCTAGATTATTCTTCATTCTTTTGCCTTTGGACAGGAAAGAAATTACTGGCTTCCATCAGTGTTATTGGCAATCCCCATATTCTGACATCTGTTCCTTTCTAAACATTTTACCAACCTTGATGAAATGTAGTTTAGTGTTAGAAGCTGACTTGAAGAAGAAATTGGATGATAAAAAAATAACATTGATTAAACACCAGAAGTAATTTACCAATGACTATCAATATTTTGATGGCCATTGCAGTTTATTGCAGAAAAGCTAGACATCTTATAGTAATTTTAATCATATATAAATCTTTGAATTAAACTGCATAAATGAATTCTCATTTTTTAAACAGAAGGACGAGAGACTGATCTTAGTCAATTTTAATCAAACTCTTTGAGCTGTAGTCCTGAGAATGTTTGGGGCATATTTTACAGAGGCCATGCAATGAACAACTCCCAGAATTAAAAATCTCAATTAATATTTTCTAATAGACAGTGGAGATGTCATTCCTGATGTTGTCCTTTCCATGGAGCAACACTGGGACTTGCCCACTCTTGACCAGATGCTGGAGTGAGGGGCACTCCAAGGGGCCTCCAACAACAAGGGTGGTGGGTGTCTGCTAAACCAGCAGCTTTATTCACACCCCTTTTTATTAACTTCATTAAAGTAAAGCAGAGAAATAAAAGACAAGTGAATATTCCCTCTCAGGAGCCAAGCACAGAGCAATTATAGTGTATCTTCCCCCACTCCATGGGGTGGTGAGCTGCAAGAGGTTGTTGAGGGCTGGGGCAAAAGCAGGGGTGAGTGTTTCATTTCCAATGATTGGAGCAAGTCAATTACTCAGTGAAGGAGGAGGTATGAACAATATCTTCTTGGCAAGGGAAGTATGTGGGAAATAAATTGAAAAGGGCTACTACAGAGTGTGTGTTCTGATATTGTGAGACGTAGATGTACAAGAGGATGGGAAGGTGTGATTAGATATTTTCAGAAGCACTTAGCAACAGTCTCAGTGGAGCTGTTGAGATTCATGGGATTTACCGTGGACTGGTAATGTTTGGGAGCAGAGTTTGGGCAATACTAAACTACAAGCCCATGCCCTGTGCGTAGATCCTCCCTGCAAGGCTCTCAGTGAAGCTGTAATGCTTCAGAAGGGTGAGGAAGGCACATTTCTGCAGCACTGTGTGTGTTTGTGGACCTGTATCGAAAATGAAATTGCAATTCTTGATGAATTCACTTCATTGCACCAAGATTTTCAAAGGTGGAATTACTCCTCTAGCGAAAGGGTCTTGGAGGACTCCCAAGCTAGTTTTTGATTCCCTTGAGAGAAACTTGAACCATGGAGAGTTCAAGGTAGATTCTAGGCTGTTTGAAGTGGAGGGGATTTGAGAGATTTGTTTTCTCCATTTTACAGAAAATTTTAATTTGAAGGAAAATTTTCCTAACATACCTCCTTTAGAAGATTGACATTTATTATCACAACAGTTTTCCTTTAATTTCCCAAAAGTCATGTGTGGTAGGAGTAACTGAGGGGTCTAAGTTAAGGGGGTGTATAAACTGACAATTTTTGGGTTCTAATGCTCTGTGCTAATCATAAAAAAAAATAAAAAAAAATCATACATTTTAGCCAGAGATGTCTCAGCATGTTTTATAAATTCATTCAAAGATGAATGAATTCTCACAGTTCCTTGCTGAGGATATTTAGTAGGGAAACTAAACATTATAGACAAAATGTCACTTTTTGAAAGTGCATTGTTTTTCTTAAAACTGATTTTTTTTCTTTTGAAATCAGGCTGGATTCAATTGTGCTTATACATATACCTACCAGGAGTGCAGTCTGGTGGTCAGGAGACTGTTCTGGGAAATGGAATGACTCAGGTTCTGATTCAGGTCATTCCTGAACCCAAGTGTCTCAGAGTTAATATATTAAAAAAAAAAACAAAACAATTCTAAACCAGGCAAAGGAACAGGACTTTGCTCTTCCCTGCTGTAGTGTGTTCCTGTAACCACCAGGAGACGGAGATCTTCACTCTGTCTTCTTCCAACAAACTAAAGTCTACATCTAAAAATTATTTTAATGCAGCTCTGCAAGACAAATTTTTGAATACATTAAAAAATCTACTTAATCCCCCCAAAAAAAAAAAAAAAAGAAATTAGAGAGACATGAAAGAAAATTGCCGTTGTGTGGTCACATTTAGTAACTCGTGTTCAAGGAGGGGAAGGCTCAGTTGTTTGCCCCAGTGTCCCACAGCTCAGCAGCAGGAGCCTGAGGCTGGCCCTGGAGTGCCGACTACCCAGGGCCATGTTCAGGCTGGGGGTGCCTGCCCTCCTGTCAGACACAGAGTGCCTGGTGGCCTTCCCCTACCCTCTCCCAGGCTCCCTTTAACATATGGTCTCAAAGCTGTTGACGTTCACCTGCTCAGATATCTGTACAAACTACTAGTAGGAACTACATAAATATCTAACAGATGCACGGGCTCACCCTGGGATTAATGCATTCTGCACTCGGACCCGTCAGCATCACACCCCTTCACAAAGGCATTTTATTTTTTCACTTGCTCATGTGGTGTACACCTGTGACATGCTGGCAATGCACTTGCTTGCAGTGAGAGAGCCCCTCAGGTTCAAAGCTATCCTTATATCTTTGTTCCTTTATGCGTGAACCTTTTGAGGTTTTCTCTTAGTGTTCAAAAGGCTTGAGCATGGCATTACATCTTTAAAACCTCTCCTGACCCTTTTTTGAATATGCTGAATATAAAAGCAGAAACAAAGCAAGGAGAACTAGATAAATAGATGCAGGGAGACATCATAAGGAAAAAAAAAAAGCTCCTGAGCCTGCCAATATTACTTCATGCCTTTTATTGCAAACCTGTAAACTAACAATAGCCCACCACCTCACACAGCTGGGTGTGTGAATTGAAGGTGTGCTGAATGTGTGGGCTTTCCAAACGTAGCACAATAACAGCAACACCTGTGCTAAACCACTTTGCATTGATTTTATTTTTTTTTTACAATATTTGCAGTCCTTCTCTTTTTAGAAGTCTGTATTTTGGGGAAAAAAGAGGACTTGACAGGTTTAGTTCAGTTTTAAGACTTATCTCTCAAGGTTTGATGGACCTGTTAGAAAATCATGTGGATTTTCTAACATGTACCAAACCAAATGTAGGATTGAGTCTTAAAACAGAGGTAAAATTATTCTTCTTGTGGATCCAGCTTAGCTAATGTACATTGGCTTTGGCAAACAGGTTCCTTGCAGCCCAGTCCTGGTTTGGTTGGTTGGTTGATTTTCAGGTTTTTTTAACTAAGCAGCCAGTGTTTCAATAGCCAGTTACAGCAATAAAATGGTTAAGAAAAATACTAATAGTCTGTAAGTGTATATCTTAAGGCACAACACTGATTTAAAATTATTAATATTCAATAATTCATGGCTGTTTAATGAAATGACATATCAAATCAGAAACAGTAGAAGTGAGAAATTTCTGTAACTTAATTCTCATCACTGCAGAACCATGTAGTTACTAACACTGCTATTATTATCTGGTAACATAGGTTAGGTTTAGTGTTATGTTTAATGTTAAATTTCAGGCATAGAAACAAGATGCTTTTCACTGCAGAATATTCACTGTAACATTCTGGGCTATGAATCTGAGAATTATAAAGATGGGCACCATTGTTAAAATCTAAGCATACCTTTTTGGTCACTTTGTCAGCAGTATAAATGGGTCCAAGGGTTGCTCACAGGGCTAGTTAACCTTTTCTCCTTTAACAGCAGCTGAATTTGAGGTTCTTTTTCACCTAAGTACCTACCAATTTATGTCCGTAATTCCTATTAATTCTGAGTCGCTCTTTCTTACGCTGTTGTTACTTGAAATGGAAAATATTGGTTACAGTCCAAGAGAAAAATTTATAGCCTGTCATTGTAGCCTTGTGCTATTTCAATATCATAATACAAATGCATTCCCTCTTTGTGATAAGTGTATTTTTCCTTTTACTTTCTCATGCGATGTTCAGACCCTTTCCAGACTTACTTTGTCTCTGTGATCCTAGAGATTATAAATGCTCAAGGAGCCTTTAAAGATATTTGTTACCCTCTGAAACAAGGGAAGCAGACTCTCTTGTTCTCTGTCACACTCAGGCTGGGGCTGCAGAAGGCAATTTTTATCTTGTATAGCTAAAAGTTGGGGCTTGTGGTACTTTCCTGTTAGGTCACCTTATAAGCTTGTGGATATTTTCTTACATTTTCTATGGGAAACTGAGCATCCTCCAGTGTTAAGGAAGATAGTTTTCTGGGCCCAATCAAATTCCTGTTGATGTGTTTAGTGAGACAGAGATGAGGCTAAGGAACACAGAAGTGCTGCTTGTTTTAGAAGTGAGAAGGAGACCCACTGGAAAAAAAATTTCTTTCCAGTAATCAAGGGAAGATGGGAGTCTCACAGCAGTAATGTGGACTCCTCTAATTACCACTTCCAAGTTATTAGCATCTGGAGCCCTTTTTCCCTCTCCTATCTAGCAATTATAGAGTGGGATAGATTAGTGTGTTGCAGAAGATGTAGAGTGGACTAAGTTTCTCTCTGTCGGCACTTGGCTGTTTGCTGAAACTGATACTTTTAGCTGAAGTCCAGGCTTTTTACCTGCCCTTGAATCACAGGCTGTTCTCTTCATAGATAATGTATATTCAAGGACCATGCAAATTGTTTATTTACTTCTCTGCTCCCTGCCCCCACCAGAGAAAAAGAAACACATCTTAAAAAGCCAAAGAAAAGCAGTCAGACACATGTTTTGCACATGAAGAATCACGTCTATAGTAAAATGGGATCCATATGTGTGTTTTGGATATGATCATCAATGCTGCGTTTAGCTTTGCCCACATGCCAGGGTGTATAGGCTGCTGCTGAAAGCTCAGAATTTTCTTGCTAAATCACACACAAAATTTGAACTTGAGGTTGCATTAATGTCATAAGTTCATAGTTTTCTGTTGTTTCTTTCCCCATGTATAGTGCCCTTTGTTTATAACTCAAATCCTCTCAAGATTAAACTTTAAAAAGACTCTGTGATTTAATGGACTTAGGATCAGATTCTAACCTCCAGTGTGGAACAAGCCTGACTGTAGCACTCAATAGCAATAAAGGATTGTTTGCAGTTGTGAAGCAATGCCCGCCAAACATTATTCAGAAAAAAGATGCTGGGACTAATTTTTGCATGGATGAAGTATTCAGATGAATGTTAAAAGACTGTGTAACAATAGATGGTGACATACACAAACGGTAAAAGAGAAATTACTATCATTCCAACATAACACTGCACTAATTTTTTTCTTTTCCCCACAACCATAAATATCTTCACTTCAAGTTAGCATATTTCTTTATGTGAAGTCTTTTTCTATTTCGTGCATATGTCCTGCAGAAGGATCTGGAGAGAGTTAAAAACTGTCCTGCTTGAAACTGTTTGCAGTTTGAAAATTTATAAAGATAATTGACTTTTCAGTTCATCTTCCAAGTTTTGGACTTGTTCATTTGTATACATTAATTTTATTCCTTCCTTGCACTTTCCTCCAGATAAGACCTATCTTGCAAGTTTAAGGTCAGATCTTTGCTGTTGCTCAGGTACTTTGTACTCCTCTGGTAGTGGAAAACATCTGTGACTTCTCTGGCCTCCAGAGGATTTGAAATGCCTTCTTTAGACAATCCTCAGCAAGTGACAGCAGTAGGAACAGTACCCCATCCCATTTTTCCCTCTGAGGACATGCTTGGGGCAGGGGAACAACCTGTGACTCTGTGATTAGTTCCTGCTCTGGCAAAACAATGAATTGACCAGGGAGCAGTTCTGAAGCTTGTTCTACTGCATGCCAAGTTGTTAGTGGGGAATCTGAAAATTATTTTGGAGACCAGTGCTATCACATCTCAGTTATTTTCAGGAGATAGGAAATGAGATTCAGGTTTTAAATATGGAAATATCCTTCCTGTTTCTGCACAGAGTTTAGATGTTTTGGGGCACTAAATCTGTGTAATATAAACAAACCAAATTTAAAAGTAAGTAATGCTCCAAGCAAAAGGGGGTTGAGGAGGCGAGAGATGTCTTTGTGGCATTCATTTTCTTGATTCTCTATCCTTGTCATCATGGTCTTGATCCTGAAATATATAGCAAGCTGCCTGCTACTAGCACTTTGTTATATAGTAACTTTTCAACCTTCCTTCTGGGGTTAGGTGATCAATTACTTTGTAAAGAAAACAGGGTGTTATTTCAAAAGCTGTGTTTTATTTTCATTTATAATTATCTCCACATCAGTCTTCAATCTGGAATCTTGAATTGGCCACATATGCACGCTGACTTGCATGTAAAAGATCTGTGACAGCAGACACGTGATGCTTTCATACCATAATTATTCTCTGTATCAGGCTTCCAGTCCTTGAGAGATCTGAAAAATCTACAAGAAAGCTGGTTTGAATGTACCTGTGGGAGTCAGAACTCAGCTCAGATTTTTGTGTCATCAATAAATAGATTTCTTTTAAAAGGAAAGGAAATGCCTTTAACTTCTTATTGTCTTAACTTTGTATTAGAGAGCAGTTTCTTAAAACAGTAGACCCACAGAAGCAATGCTATCAGCTGGAAATCTGGCCCATGTGAGTGCTTTCGTGAGTTGTTCTTGCATCTTCCCCTAAATGTTCTTGTTAAGTTTTGTGGTTTAACAATCATCTCTCAAATTCTTCTATGGAATGTATATTCTCCTCATCTGTTGCATAAGAAATCCATATGATGATAAGAGGGTTTTGATTTTTAAGAGGGAAAATGGTTAAGCTGATTTTACTGAAGTGCTATTGCTTGCTGAAAGTACATGTATAAAATACATAGAAATAGCTTCATTTCCTATCAGGTGACCTGAATATCTTATCTATAAACATGTTATTTAAGAAACATATATATATTTTCATATCAAAGTTGATCTTTTAAAAACTTTTTTTGACTCCATAAGAAATCCATACTTATATGCCTTAGGTAATAATCTTTTCAGCAACAGTAGATCCCAGGGAGTTTCATGGGACTGAGCAGTATGTCAGGACTAGAACTGTAAAATGCACTTGAAAATAAGGCTAAAGGAGATCAACCCACGTAACTTTTCACTTGGTGAAAAGGAAGGAAAGAGAAAACATTTTGGCTGCTCAACAGCCAGATCTCATGAGAGCCTCAGGTGGGGGTTCCTTTCATTCTGATGAGGATGTGCCTCCTTGCAATGGCATTGCAGATAAATTCACTGAGATTTCTTTAGAAATACCAACACCAGTGCCTGCATGAACTCCCACGTGAAACCTTGGTTTCACACCCTCCTAGAGAGGGTAACTGCCACGTTGTGAACCTGCAGGACCCCTCTGGCAGGTCACAGAACCCCGCAGTTGTGCCGTGCAGCCCCGGCGCTGCGGAGGCCAACTGGAGCCGTCGGAGGACGACATCATCAAATCAGTGGCTAATAAAGACAGGCAGCAACAGCAGCAGCAGTGTTGGCCTTCTCCACAGCAGGGTACCACAGATGTTTCAGATAACAAAGTAAGCTTCGCTGACAGAACATGTGTCTAATATATAAAATAATGGGAACCGAAAGAGGGGGGAAAAAAGAGGCCACTCCAATCCACCCATGTAAAAATGTTTTTTATTTATAAGTGAGCAGCTGAATACGAATGTTGTCTGCTCCCACAGAAGTAAAAAATAGCAGGCTGATGTGGATGAGAGACTTCACATGGTTTCCAGCAAAATAGACAGTGCATTGAAATCTTTTTCTTGTCCCTGGACCTACAGCTGGGGTAAATCTATGCAATTTTATTTTCTAGCGATTATACTTTTTTACCTCCTCTGATGATATGTCTGTGCTGTGACTGGAGAGGATCATGGCCAAAGTTTCCTGTGTAACACTGTGCAATGCTGAACAGTTTTTGGACAGGACCAACTTTACCAAATAGTGGCTACACTGAGGATTTTTGCAGGGTAGACCTAGAATATGCAGTGATGATCCACAACTACCTGGAAAAAAAAAATCCCATGAGCAGCTCTCAAGTACGATAATTAGCTGTGAACTGGAAGAATTACAGCAGAAATCCCTGTTTTTATGATATAATAGGCTTACCCTCTACTGTTCAAATGTCCCAAAGTAATAAGATCAACCTCAAAGTTGAGGAAACCTTGGGTGAAGGAGACTTTCACAGGTCTTTTCTGCACTGATCCCAAGGGCATGAACCTGAGTGGGGCACCCTAGAAATTGCAGGGTGACACAGGGTGGTGGTTGGTGAGAGGTCCCACGGTGTAAGGGCTCCATATTGACTCAGTGTGCGCCCTGCTGAATTAAAGCCTGCAAACAGGCCAGGGAGATCACCTGGGATGCCTGGCTGTGCCCCTCCATGCCTTCTCCATGTCTGTGCTGCACGGCCAGTGCTCAAACACTGCGAGCGAGTGCTGCCCAGGGGGGTGCAACTTGTTAGCCTGCTTTTGAAGGGTAACAGACAATGGGATTCTGCAGGGTGGGACAGGAAGCTCCTATCAGAGGCTAATAAATGTTTCCTTGTAAAATGGGGAGATGCTTATGTGAGTCCAGATATAAAGTGAAAGTAAGACAGCCCTCAGAGGAATTACTGAGATAATAAATGTACTTACTAGGGCAGTGTGTGCCAGAGCAAGACAGAAATGGGCTAAGACCAGAAGAAAATTAGAACCTCAAGTGCAAGCTGAAGCTTGGTGGTCAGATAAAATTCAACCCTTTCCTCTGAGAAAAGAGTGTCTGCCCTGACTTGATTATCTGGGATTGGCGTGGCCCATGAGAACAACAGTGTAGGATTTCTGCCACGTGTCCTGCTTTAAGCAGTAAGACATGAACACAGAATATGGTAACCAGCTGAAAGAGGATTTGGCTCTCAGCATATGCATATTTTATGTACAGATTGTGCTGCTGCAACTCCAGCACCTCAATGGTCAGAGGCTGTTCGTGTGTCAGATTATTGCGGCATGTGGCTAAAATCCTTTGAGGCTGCGGGTGGGATCTGAGGTTTGGCCCAGCACAGAGCCCCTCTGCATGTGCAGGATGGAGTCATCTAACCTGTGAGAGGTGAGGGTATACAACCACTCCCTGTGAAATCAACATGAAATCAGAGGTCTATGATCTACAGTAGATGTTTCTTTCTGTGGCTGAAGTGTAAATACATGTTAGGCAAATTGCTCCACCAATTTTGTGGCTATATATGTGTTGTGATTGCATTAGCAAGGTTTATAATTCTCTAAAGCCAGGTATGTAAAAGCAGGACTTCTATAATGCATTCCTTAACTGAAGAAAGTAAAAAAAAAAATCTGTTTTTTTTTAAATGAAAGTATTTTTTCCTTCTCTGAGCAGCACCTTATAACTGAGATCCACCTTCAACACGTCAAGGTCAGAATTCAAGACACAGAATATGCTCATGAAGCTGCCCAACAAGATACCTTTATTCAGCCAAATTAGAAAACTTGTGTGTAACCCAAAAGATCAGAATAGAGTCCTTATTGAGCAAGGTTAGGAGGGATAGAAACAATCGGCTTATATAGAGTATTTTTACTTCATAGGAATGTGGTTCTGATTGCTGAAAATGTATCCTTTGCATGAAGTACAAGCATAATCCTATGCCTACTTTGCCCTTTGAGTAAAAGTATGCTTAATAGCAATTTCAGGGAAAAAAAAATCTATTTAAAGCCTGTTGAGCAGAATATCCACTTATAGAGGGAAGCTATAAGTGAATAATGTTAATGGAGTTCTGTTTTGTAAAATGCATAGGACAACTAATAGAATCAAGCTCCTATAACAGTAAATGATTGAATTACATTTAAGAGAGTACCTTATTTATGACCTTTAAAGATAGTTTTACAGCTGTCTGTTTTTGTCAATCCTAGACCACCTTCATACAAAAGTTTTTAGAAATCTCATCTCTCACTTTATATTATGGTCAGAGGACCTTTTGTGCTATTGTATGTCAGTAGTTCCATCAAAACATTTAAGTAGGCCAATTACTGAAAGGGAAAAAAATGCTTTCTGGAGAAAATTATTATACCTGTTTTTAGGAGAAGTTCTTAATCTGGGAATAAATTTTGAACAATAGGGAAGAAGAATGACCCGACCCAGGATCTCCTCATCCTCAGAAAAGGAAATTAAGCCCTATAAATACCAATTATTGAGTGTTTTTCCCTCCAAGGAGTGGATTTTTGTAAAGTAGAAGTTTGTGTGCAACTTTTGCTAATCACTGAGATATTATGAAGAGAAACATGAAGTTTTATACTGCTCTCAATTTTTTTCCCATTTATTTTTACAGTATGTGTTTGGTTTTTTGCTGTGAAACTCTGATTCTGTGTTATTTTGTGCAAAGGAAACCCTCAAATTTACTGCACACTTGATTAAAACTGTTTGTACTTTTATCAGTTTTAAAGAGGCTGCTCTTGCAGTCATTTGATGCTGGTTTTACCTTGCTCTGTTCAGGAAAGTCAAGTGAATTTGAGAGCCCTTCCACGTAGCATTGGAATTTATACAGAGATTCTGTGTGGGAATACCCTTCTGTAACTCTCTGCTAAGTTTTACATCATTCCTTAAAGCATTCTACAATTTTGTTAGCTTTTGTGCCGGAGGGTTCTGCCTGCTGTGGTGTCATTGATTGCTCGTCCTAAAAGAAGGCAGAGAACAAAGGTGGAATAAGCTGCTAATCTTCTGAATCAGCCAGATGTCATTCAGTGGTATATGGGAATTTAAGGCACAGATCCTTAAGGAAAAGGGCACAGAGGGGCTGTGAGGCTGCCAGAAGCAGCCCCTTCCTTGTGGCACCCTGCTTGCCAGAGCACTGCTGTGTCATGCTGCCTTAAATGTGGCTTTTGCCTGCTGGGTGCAATGGAGCTCTCTGGGGAGCACCGCATTTCCAGAGAGCTACAAATGGAATTGGCTACTTTAAGAATGTGATCATCTGATTAATTTTTTTTTTTTTTTCTTTTAAGATCAGTTTAGCAAGGAGGATCCTAGCACTTTATAGGTCTTGCTTGTTCGCTGTGAAAGCTCTGTGCTGTAGCTCTGAGTTCCTGTTGAGGTAATCTCAAAATTCTTACTGCTGCAGAATCAGAGCCAAAAGGGCTGGACTGCATGTGTACAGCAAAGAATGGACTAGAAAAAGGCTGTGAAATTTCTGTGGCTGATCATACTTATGGTTCTGTCCTTTACAATGTAAAGTAAAAAATGTATTGTTTTACACAGAAGCTCCATTATAGGTCAGGCCTTTTCCTAACCAGCCACTTGAGAGTGGCCCCACTTGACTCCCAACACAATTTACTCTGACCATTAGTTAAGGGCTATTTCTGCTCTGTCTGTGGTGTTCCCAGCTCCATATGGTGGTAGCTTAAGGCTGATCTAAGAGTAAACAAGAAGTGCAGGGTTTTGGTCACACAAAGGTGTGGGACTCAGTTTAGAAAATTAAAGAAGAGATTAAATGCAGGGGAAATACTCTGTCTTTATTTCTCATCAGATATGCCAGGAATTGGAGGTTAGGTCTCCCCTCTTTTTGCCATGCTTGTAGGTCCATTATTTCAAAGTAAATCTCTTTTTTGCAGGGATTTTTTGTTATTTTATTGATGCTTTTCTGAAAATGAAGTTCCTGCACTATACTGTCTGTTCAGTATTCACAACAAGGAGAGATTCTGGCTTTGCCCCAAACTGCTGACAGTCTCAATACTTTTACAGCAAGCATCTCTGGAGCACTGAGGAAGATTTTTGGAGGATGAGAGGGAATGTCAGGCTAAAGTACCGTAAATAATTTATAGACCTCAGATAATTGTCCTGTGACAGCTCCCAGTGCTTCCAGTTTCTTCCTACCACCCCTATTTTCAGCTATCAGTTATAGAATCTTGACTTAATATTGCTAATTGCATAGTAAACAGAACAATATTGTTTGCCCCAAGACAGATTACCATTTCTCATTACAGAATTCACATAGACCACAAATCATTGATACCATCTCCACCAGTTATAATAAAGTTTATCTTCAATCTGATAAAAAGCATGTACTGAATAATAACTGTTGCTCTTATTGTAAGTGGTTTAAAAACATGCTTTTTAAAAAGCTGGGTAGTTCACTGAAGTTGCAATTCTGCATTTGCCCTAGCCAAGAGAGGTGAGAGTTGGGGACAAAAGTGGTCAGATTTCCAAGCATGACTCTGTGGGTGCAGCGTGTGTGGTGGCACTTGACAGCTGATGAACCTCTTACTGTTATCACAGTCAGCTAAACACAGTCAGTCCCACTTTCCCTGCATTTATCTGTATTTGTACTTGAACCCATTGTTCAGTGTGTTACGGATTTGCATCTTTAGCTTATTCATAGAGAATTAAAGTGCACTGGATGTTGTAAGAAGGTTTATCTCTTCAGTTCAAATTCTAGAGATCCTCGTTGGTCTGCAGGTTTCTGCCTCAGTCCTGAGATGAGCACTTGCACCTGCAGCAGTGCAAAGACAGGCACTAAATCCTTCTAGAAAACTGCCTGAAAAAACAGGCTCATTTTACTTATGTCCTACCACTGCTTGTGCACATGCATAGATGAAGAAATAATTTAGTATGACACAAACCACCAAAATCCATAAAGGGGATACCATGGCAGGAATATGGATACTGCAATACTTTTCAGTTTTCTTACAGAGGTGGAAATCTTCCAGTAGTGCATTTCAATCTGCCCTGGTGAATTTAAATACTCCTTAGGGAGGTTAATCTTTTAGCCCTGCATGTTTTTATGTCATACATACTGAGAGAGAAGCAATTGCATCATTGTGTGTCATTTTGAACAAGACTGGCCCAAATGTTAACTGTCACAGCAGAACTTTGCATTTTGCTACCTCCTTTCATTGAGATGAGGCTCAGCCAGCAAATTCAGCTCTAAATACAAACTTCCTCAAAGCCTAGCTCTGCTCTTGAACCAGGGAAATGCTAGTTTGGTAAGAAATCCTAAAATCTGGAGCCAGTTTTAAAGTTCAGTGATTTCATAAAACAACTGAAAATATTGTGCAAGTCCATCAGGGTTTGGACCAGGGTGTGTGAAGTTGTGATTGAATCAGGTTCTGGTGTAATTCTGTGGGGAAGCAGGGATTCAGAAGGATTCTTTCAGAGTTGAACCCCAAACTCATTAAAATATTACAATAAAGTAATTAATGCACATGGCCACTAGACACTCTTAAAATGTAAATTTCACAGCTGTAAGAAATTAGATTTGTTTAAAAATAACAGAAGGCTCAAGTACAAATTATGGAGTAAAAGCCTATAAAATTTCAAACTTGGTTTTAAGGCACAGGCTTTTTTTTTTTTTTTTTTACTAGCTCATTTGCTTCAGCACTAGTGCTCAGAAACTGAATTCCTTGTCTGCCTTTTGCCTCTGAAGTTGTAGTTGGGTACCAGTGTAGAGCTGAATAGTTATAAAGTTTTCTTATCAGAAGGTTGGACTTGGAGAACAAGGCAAAATTTGCAAGGTGCCTGTGCCCCATCTGAAGCCCGTCTTCGTTCAGGAGGTGCAGGCACAGGTTCCCTGAGTGCCTGTGTGAGTTGTGTGCACAGCTGGGAGGACAGGTAGGAACAGTTGTTGGGAATGCTCCTTTTTCACTGCACATGTGTTTTGGCTGGCATGAGCAGAACTTGACCTCTAGGAACTACTGAAAGTGGTGAATGCCCTCAAATCATTCTGTGCCACAGAGGACAAGAAAATGAAAGTGGCTTCAAGGTTCAGAAGCAATGGAGCCAACTGGATTTTTCAAGGGATGTAACACGTGTCTTTTCAGTGCAGAGGTCTTATTCCAGATTCTCCAACACTTTCTCACCCATTGGTGTTTACAAACATGGGCCTCACTGTGATGCAAGAAAAGACTCGGACTAGCAAATGTCCAGCAATGTATTTCCATTTGAAGCAACGCTGAAATACAGGGCTCCAACATGGCCTCTTGGCACACCAGCTTCAGCAGAGTACTGAAATGGCTGAAGGAAGGAATTCCAGTCAGAATATGTTCCAGATGAATCCTGTTGGAGATCCATTTCTAAATATATGCTACGTGCCTAACTATTAAAAAGTTCAGATTATGACCCCTCTAATGTTATTTTAATGCTGGTTTTTAAAATGTAATTATAAATCAAATTGCATTTGAGATCTGAAGCTGACAGTAGTGAGCTGGAACACTCTAAGAGCTGCGTTAAAAATAACCCCTCTCAAACTTTATTACTGGTTTCAGAAAGGGAAGTGCAAGTGGACTGGCCAGATTCATCCCTGCTGCTCCCATCAGCAGACAGGACAACTTGCTAAGTGCCAGTTGTGTTCTGGTTTGCAGAGACAGAACATGGGAGATTTCATCTTTATCTGGAGGTCGCATTTTCAAACTTTGAATATCTCTCTTGGAGCTTAAGTAGAACACACGAGCTCATTTAAATCATGTTTCCTCCTTTCTTTTCTCATTCTTTACCATAGTGAATTTTCTTGAAAATTAAGACTTCTAAAACTTGCACAGGAACCCAAAAGTTGAGAAAAGCAGGACGTTACTTGGCAAGTGCAAAATTTTGGGGCAATGCAGAGCAATTACAGGGAAGAAAAGCACTCAGTGACTTTTGTGCTCGTCAATGGTATCTGTATGAATGTAGTTAAGAAAAGGGCTGGAAAAGATACTAGAAGGACAGAACTGAAAGACTGTAAGCATTCAGCAGGGTTGAAATGTTCTGTTCAAATAATGGCTATAATGATTTTGGTAACTCCATATTTCTTTTTCCCCCCTTTTAGTAAATGTAAATGTTTGCATTAGATACTCCTGTAACTCACATAAAAATTAACTAATCCACAAAGAGTGCATTAGAAACTATAGGCTTTGAATTTCCATTTATATAGGTGTAGTTTAAGGGGGAGAAAGGGAGGGAAG
>NC_050489.2:6574509-6577009 GCF_012460135.2 Molothrus ater | reverse complement strand
TTTTTGGGGGCAAGAAATTAAAAACCCCAGTGTAACAGTGGCAGCTGGTCAGGCCTCTTCAGTATATTAAGATCAGAGAGCTGTGCAAAGTTTCCTAGCAAATAAATATAACCCATTAGTACAAAAATATTGAGGAACAGTTAACATATTCTAGTTTCAAGAAACCACTGCTGTTATTTTGAGTAGTTTTGATACAACCAAATCAAAGTGAAGATTTGAAATAGCTTTTTTGAAAGCCCAAGCCTGAGTCATAAATTATTCTACACCATGATTCGTTCAGATAGTAAAACCATACCTCTTTGCCTGACATTACTGAAATGTGGAAAAGGGAAAGTTAAAAATAAAATGAAACATTTAAATCTTTGCTGTTGAGAACTTTAGATAGATGGCAATATAGCAAAGTTGATAAAAGCAATTCTCAATTAGACTTTATTATTATTTTATTGAGGTATTATTAATAAACATTGGGGTGCAGCTGGTGATAACACTCTCCTAGAATTAGACAAGTGGACACAGAAGAAAAATAAAGGCAAGTTGTCTGTAATGAGAAAAAGTAGAAGGATGTGGTTAAACTGCAAATGAAATGAAAAGCAGAAATATATGATATTTGCCCTTCAAGCCTTATCCAGCAGCCTTTAGCTGTACACTCAGACCTATCAACTTCTGCATAACAAGTTGAGAATAAGCTGTATTTATATAAGTGCAGGCTACGTGTCTAGTTCTGAAGAGAACAGAATATTTTTTAAATATTTTGGGGGTATTTTGGGGGGTGATTGCTTTGTTTTGGATTTTGTTTTTTTTTTCTAGTTTCTTCCCTTTAAGCCCAGTATATCCACAATGTTCTGTGTGTCTTCAGTTACTCTTTACATACCTTGCTCCTGAAAAAATAAAAAATCCTAATTCCAATAAATTTCCTGAAGTTAACTATAAAAGGTAGTCACATACTAATTCAATAGCCTGATATTAGCTGTAATCCATAATATTATCAGCACTACACTGGTAACAATTACAGTGGCAATGCATAACTGCAGTGTGTTTTGAGGGCAGTATTTTAATAAGGTAGGTGTTTAGTTCCCTGCAGCACATAAAACTGGTGATTTTGACTGCAAAGCTGCTTGGACTGGAAATCACAACCATTGCCAGTAAGGTTTAGAAAGTGTGTGCCAGGCAAGGGAATCACTGTTCAATGTATTTACCCTCTGGGGAGGTAAAACACAGATGGGGGAGTTAGGAGTCTTCTAACATTTAGCTGATACATTAGTGGGTAGCAATTCTGCTTCAGGGATGTTCAAAGTAGTTCATCTACCAGTTGGGAATCATTATGGGCACTAGTACTGAGGATTAGATATGATAGAACAATAAGGCATTGTGGAAGTACCACTATGCTCCCCCCTCCCACAGACAAATGTTTCATAATCCTGGATACCCTTTTGCAGCTATGGCTGTCCTTAAAAAACAGTAGTTCTGGTTTAATGGGATGTTTTCAGTACACATACTAAGTACCTGTCTTGAAGAAGAATTCAATGGTCATAGACAAATATGATATGTAATGTGTATTTTGACCAAAATTATATAAAATAACTTCTCTACATAAAAGTAGTACTGTTACTATGTGTATTTTTATCTGTTAGTTGGTGTGAGAAAAGCTTGACACAAAGCATTTTTTATTTCAGTACTGGGTAACCAAATGCAACAGTGGCTCTCTGGGATTGTTTTTATCCCATGCTTAAAAACTGTAAATTCATGAGGGAGGAGGCACATTTTGAGGAAAGGAAAAACATGGTCAAATATCAGGAGAAATCAACTCAGTGTCTGTTGAGCTGTGCTTAGTTATCACCTGCTTACTTTTACCCTGGCAATCTCACCTGAACATATATTAATTTTTTCCTGTCTTTATTCTATAGTCTTGAAGTTAAAACATTTTCCAGAATGTACAAACAAACAGCTAATTTCATTGCACTTCTGTCTGTACGCAGTGAAATAAAATATGATTAGCTAGCTGAAAATGTATAACTTTTCAATCAGTAGTTAATTCAGTCCCAGAACCATATTCATATAGATTTGAAACAAAATTGACCTTCTTGTTTATGTAATCTGTACATACAATAAGTGCCTGATTCGGTAACAAGCTACTCAACAATGTAGATTTTCTGAGACCCAGGAAAAGAAGCAAAATCTACCATTTTTCTGAATAAAGCCATCACCTGTGCACTGCAAAGGCTCTGAAGTTTCTGCATTGGAAAAGGGCAAAATTAATATAGGAGAAAATTCCTCATGTTATGCAAAAGACAAAATTCTCATGGTCCATTGTGGAGCAGGTGAAGGAGCTGCTGGAGCAGGGAGGGGTAGGCCCCTTCTCAAGCTCTCTGGCACCATTCCACATGGCTGCTGCTGTATTCTGAGGATAGGAAGTTTTGGGGCTTTGCCCGAGAATGGATACTGGAAAATACATGTGAGAGTGGAACTGCTGGGCTCTGCACCCATGGATACCCCTGAAGCC
>NC_050489.2:6527009-6569509 GCF_012460135.2 Molothrus ater | reverse complement strand
GGTGCTTTGTTCTGTAAAACTTGATGGCAAAACTGTCATTGACTTTGGTGGCAAAGTTCCTGAAAGACCTGAAATTATGTGAGGTTTGGGAGTAATTTATTTTATTCACAAATTGTCTGAGAACAGATAGGCATTTTCTCATGTTGCTTTGTTGCTCAAAATTATTTGCAGTGTTCTTCATGGAGCAGTGCTTGGGCTGCTGATTGTTTGCATTGTAAACAGTGTGTTGTAAATATTCACCATCTGATTAGTTGCAGAAGTCAGGTGCTGCTGTTCATGTTCCCTCACTGGCTGGGAGCTGTAACTGGGAGCAGATGCCTGTCCTAATAGTCTCTAAAAGGAAACTATACTAAATAGACTAAAAACTCAGCACCTCCTTGGGGCTTTGCTTTATTTGCAACAACCCAATAAAATAACAGTCAGTTGATGCCTTCTCCCCAGCTCTGGGTGCCCCTGGGTTTGCTGCCCCAGGCTGCACTCAGGATCAGGTCCTGGCCCTGTGGAGCTCAGTTCAGTGCTCCTGGTGACTCCAGGAGCAGGGGAATTGTGCCAGGGAGCTGCAATGTCCTGACCCTGCTGGGATAATGCACCACCTGCTCTGGGCCCACACAGGAGCCCACTTAACCATTTCCAGCAAGTGCTGTGCCTGCTGCTGGGTGGGCTTTAGCAGGAGCCCCAGCCAGCCTCTCTCACCAGCCAGGCCATTAGCAATTACTGTGCTGCACTCTGATATACAGCTCAGGGACTTTCACAAGTCATTGAAGCTCCTTTATTTTTCCTAGATATTCCTGCTAGTGGAACTGGTTTGCTGGAGTAGTTAGAGGTCAAATGCAAAAGGGCAGAAGCAACATATATCAAAAAAAGTTTATATCAATGAATGTATGTGAGAAATGGTTGTGAATATCTCTTCATTTCTGATTTGGAATAAAACTTTTGTTTAGGTTTCTCTCAATGCACTTTCTTTCCTGGGATTGATAGCTTCACTGTTATTTTTCCTAGGCTATTTATGTGGAAGAAGGACTAGATGGAATAGAGCTTAGATTATTGTTGCTCCATTTCACTCTGGTAAAAGTGCTACTGGGTAGAACACAGGATCCTGGCTGTCCGTGTTCCATTAGGTTTGTATTTAATTATGGTTCTTCCTTTTTCTCTAGGCACTCTCCAGCTTCCTGGACCACACACTACAATGTTTATCTGGTCACTGTTTTTTTCAGTCCTGCTGAGCACCCTCAATTCCACCTAAAGTGAATGGGAATTGCTGTAGCTCAGCACTATCTAAATAAAGGCCCCTATTATTGATGTCACTGTTTGAGATAATAACTTGTGCCATGCATAAAGAGTGAAATCACTGCGCTTTTTTAATTCCTTCATATGAGATTTTGCTACTCTTTACTTTTCTCTACTGCTCAATGGTCCAGCTAGATAGCATGGCTTTTGAAACAGGCAATGCCTTCTCTAATTAGGCACCATTGCATTTACTGATGGATTCAGACAATTTTGTGTTCAGAGTTAATGAATGTTGGCTTTGATCAGCCTCTGACTGTGATTGGTAGCAGTAGTTTTATCCATGCTTTATGCAAGTCACCCAAACCTCTTGGTTATACAGAGCTGAGCTAACAGCCTTACAGAAAAAAGAAAACAAACCGCTAAGTGAGCTATTGTCAGAATGTACCATGTGCAAGAAACCTGGCTCCTGAAAGAGATGCATGCAAAGGATAGCAAACCCCAGGTGTTTAATTTGATTCTTAACTATATGGTCAAAGGTGGTGCTGCAAAAGCTGTATATTCAGTGGGGGTCAGTCCAGGAGGTCTTCCCCCTGCAAAACCCGCTTGGCTTCCCAGCCTGACTCACTACCCCATCACTGTGAGTGACGTTCTAGGGAAAAAAAGAGGTGTCAAGCTCAAGTAATCAGGCTGCCTTTAATGATCTGTGCAGCTGTCTCTGTCTCCTCTCTGCACAGCTTCTAGATTAGATGCAGGGTACGTGTGTCTGTCCCACACCTCTCCGTGCTGCTCTCTCTCTCACTGCATCAGAGCTCACAGGGAGGAAACTGAACCTGTGTGACCATTCTACTGGTGCTTTCCCCACAGGGTTTTGATGAATTTGCATTAGGTGATTATCCCCTCATGCATGTCTTGGAAAGGCAGGTAACTCCACATTGTCAGTTTTCCATCTGTAGCATGTGGATAATGATACTTTTCTGCCTCACATGGGTGTTGTGAGCACTAATTAGTTAATGTCTTTTCAGCACTTTTATCATACAAATACTAAGCAGTTATTGCTATAATTATTATTTCTTATTATTTTGTTGTTCTTCAAACAAGGGATTTTGAGCACTCATCTATGTCTAAGTGTTTGAAGGTATAACTTCCTATACATTAAGTGACAGTGGTGTGGTAGTGCAGTTCACAAATCCACCCCAGCTGAAGCAGCACTTTCTTTAAAAATATTCCTCTGAAGCAACAAGGTCATGCCACAAAATACAGTGTATGTGATATAATAAGGCTTAACATGGTCTACATTAGTTGAATACTAGTGCATGCTTTGGGTGTGCTATGAGCACTGGAAAGAGCTCAGTTGGCTCAGGGAATGTGGCTTTGGACATTGCTGAACCACAGCAGTGACAGTTCAGCGATGCAATATTTCCTGAGCTTGTGCCAAAATCAATAGACTTCTGCAGAATTTTAGGTTCTTTCAACCCCCTAATTTAAGTAAAGCTCTAAACAACCAAAACCCGAACAACTTAAGCAAAACCTATAACACATTCACATGAAACCATCACATTCCCTGTGCTTCAGTATGGAGAGCATGTGTTTACCAAGAGTCATGCAGGAGGTGGTGAGTCCTGTCAGAATAATAATGTTTCCTCAGCTACAGAATCCAGCCCCAAGATTCCCTTGGCCCTGGGATTTTCTAAGGCCAAGAGGTTGCCTTAATTTCTGTATGATGTAATTTTTAGGCCTGGAAATCCTGCTTTTTGCACAAATAAATGAAACACTTTTTTTTTTTTTTTCTTAGAGAAGGGAAATTCTGATGTATGAAAGCTTCTTCTTGCAGATCAAGGGCCCAGTTTCTGTAGCAGGCTTCCTCTTTCTGGACTACTGTGGAGCCTTTTCCATACGGTCAGAGGACAATATAGAAGGCTAATGGCATGAAGGATTCAATTTCCCAGGTGGAAAGCACAGACATAGGAGTGAAATTCTTATTATGTACAGCCAGTTGGAATTGGATGCAGAACAAAGCAGATCCCTGGCAAGCATCTGAAGAACTGATTGATGATGGAGCACTGTGAGGGGAAGGAGTAGAGGCTGGCAGGTAGGGATGGGAGGGTTGGGAACTATGGGAAGCTGCAAATCATCACCTCTGGTCCCCAAAGACCAGGAAAAAGGAATGCAGCTCGAGTCTTTAGCCATCATTTTCTTGGAGCCTCTTAAGGACCCATGGAGGCATGGCTGTAATTGGATTAGAGTTGGTCTGGAGGCACAAAGCCCCTGTGCAGATGTCCTTGGAATTGTGCTGGTGAGGAGAGGCCCTCGTGCTGCAGATTTCCCCCTGTGCCACATGCCAGCAGGATTCCTGCTCCATGACCAGCTCATCCCAGAGCAAACTCTCAGCTGTGTGGTGACACAGAGCAGGGGTAGTGGGGAGCTTGGGCTTGAGCAAGGTGTGCCAGTCTTTCAGTGATGTTTTGGATGCAGGGCAGGGCTCAATGGGGTGGGCTGCACAGGGCTGCCAGGTTAGTGCTCTCAGCAGAAGGCAACTGCTGCCCTGCTCAGCTGGATGGATCCCATCAGGATTTCTTTTGTTTCCAGCCCTTCCCATGGGACTTTCTGTGGGGAAGGTACAATCATCTCCATAGAACAAGCTGTCAGCCTTGTGACAGCTATATAGTGCCTGGACTGGTTTGTCTGCAAGTGAGCACTTTCAAGTTAAGTCTGTTCCCGACTGAGGATGGTCTGGGAGTGACTGTGAAGACAAGGGCACCCTCTTTTGAGGGTTATTTTGAAAATGGCTGTGTTTGAAGAGATAAGATGCCATACATGATGTAGATAAATAATGTAAGAGAGTCTTGCAGCTCCTATATAATCTGGCATAGTTTTCTTACAGTGTTGGAGTCCCTGTTAGAAAATCTTAGGTTTTGGTAAATTTGTGTCTAAAATTGATTTAAAATCTACAATTAGGATAAGGATACTTTTAAGTTAATTAAATGTTAAATGCAGAGAGGATATGCATTTTCAAAAACTGACAGCTGAGGTTTTCTTGTGGTTGCCTGTGCTGCTGTATTTTATGGCTTGCACCTGAAGTTACTTATGCATTATGCCCAGCAGCTATATACATATCCATTTATGTGACCTTGTAATCAGTTTATTAGTGTTTTGGTGCCTTGTTGCTGTTATTTGTATCAGCCTTAGCACCAAGAAGTTAATTTCAGTAGAATTTCATAAACTAAGATTGAAGGAAGTAGTTCACTGAAAGTTATGAAGCAATGGGAACAGTTAAGTCATGGTAGAATTTCTAACTTCAAGGAAATCACAATGTAAACTCCAGTGTTTTGTCAGTTTTGTTGTTTTGGTTTTTTTAAATTTTATTTTTGTGAAGTGTTAATTTAATGGTTATTTTTATAATGTGCTTTCAGAAAGACAACGTTTATAGAGATGTGTCATGTTAGTAAATCAAGAGATAGCTCTGCAGGGAAACAATTGCTACATTTTAGAGGAAACAAGTCCTTTTTCTGGTCCCAAAATCTTGTCTGTCTTGGTTTTTGGGTTGGTTTTTGGTTGGTGTTTTTTTTTTTTTTTTTTTTTTTTTTTTTTTTTGCCTATCTACTATATTGTCTGCTCTTATAAAACATGTTACATCTCTGTATAACACTTCTCACTCTTAGGACAGACCATCACAGTAGTTTCCGCAACATACCTATTACTTACTGTAAACACTTTATTTAATTGATGTCAGAATTGAATGCTATTTTTAAAAATAAATGCATAAATGCCCTTTTGCATTTGGATTATCTGGAGAGAAGTTTTCAGTACCTGTGACTGTATCGCACTAAACTTATTAAGAGGCCATTGTCAGTACTTCTTTTTGTGACTGCAACTACGTGTTGTGTTGTAAATAAGCATAAATAAAAAGCCAGCCTTCCAATGTGTTCCCAACAGATAGGCTTAAGATACTGTGTGTCTGTACCATAAAATAACACATCATCCTACTGCAAAACAAAACTCCATTAATTGAGCATGCACTTGTATGTTTTTATAATGTTTTTACAGTTTTAGGAAGGGACAAATCCCATGGTGTCATCCATGAACATATCTGAAGTAACAGTGGCCCACTTTTAGCTTGAGCAAGAAGCACTGTAATAGGCTGGGTTGCTGTTATAGAAAGTTTATTGTTATTGGTATATAAACTAGCTGGGGGCTTAAACACAGAGCAGCTGGGTAATTTAGCTAGCTCCTGGATCCAGTTAAAAAAAAAAATCTATGTTCTGTCCACAGTAGGGGAATGGTCATAGCTGAGAAACTGCTCTGTATTAGATTGTACCACACCTGTGGCGTGTTCACCATTGCGATCTGCCTAGGCTGGAGAAAACATTAAATCCCCTCATTACTGCCTTGCATTAGACAGACACTTCAAGCAGTTGCACGTTTATCTGAGATTTCCAGTTAAAGTCATTAAAAAGCAACTAGGGCTTATTCACTGGATTGGGTGTTTTCAGGATTTCGGTGTGCGTTGTGATTAACAACAGTGTGTCTTTGATTAGGGAGATGACACTTTTGGGGAAGACTTACCCTTTCTGATGTTTCTGTTCACTGAGTAAATCTGAGGTGACAGGTATGTTGTTAGCTCTCTCACCCTTTGTTGGGAAAGCTAAACTTGTGAAACTGGAACTAAATTCTCTTTTTTTTTCCTTTTAATTTGAGAAAGAAATGCACCATTAACACTTCGGGTTCTAGCCAAGCTCATGCTCTGACAGCAATTACAGTCAACTGATGGAGTAAATTGTTTGGAAAACTCTTTATCATTAATGTTTCCTATTTCTTTATACCAAGTAAATGAGGGGAAGAAACTTTTGAGTTGTAACCAGGTAGCAGTACATTGAACTTCCTACCAGCAATGTCCTGGGGTTTTCTGGCTGTTTTTTTCTTTTTCCTCCCTCCTTATTTCACTTTTTCAAATTATCACACTTGTTGCTACTGACCAAACAAAACCTTAATAGTTTCTTTGAACCCCTAAGTAAACTCAGGCTGTTGTGTGGTTTCACAGAAGTCAAGGGAGCCAGGTTGTTTGATTTCTCTGTTGAGAAACATAAATGCTTTTGGGATCAGGGAGCTTCTGTGCACAGGAACTCTTCTATTCCTTTGTACTAGGAAGTTGTTCTTCTCTGTCCTGGATCTGAACCTTGCCAACATCAGCCAAGACATTGAGGCACGACAGTAATACAACTAAGAATATTAATAGCATTTAACATTGCTTTTTTTTTCATTAATCAATCAAAGAAGTCAAAGCAGCAGGCACAACTAATATTACTTACAGTTAGATATGGCTACATCTCTCTCATAAAAAGTGTTTTTCTGCAGTATTTAACCATTGTTGGCAACAATTATCAATATTAATCCTTAACAGCAACATGATAACCAAGCCAGCAGATAAAATGGCTGTTAAAAAAGTAGGAAAAAAAGGAATAATAGGATTGTGGAATTTTAATATTCTCCAGCTATTTATTAAAAAGTGCTTATTTTGTATGTGTTTATTTCTAATAATCAACTGTAACATTACTTTGCAAAAAACTGTAATTGCTTCTTAATTTCAAATCCCAGTTCCTTTGTGCTGTATACAAAGGTAGGATATTTCTGTACTTATTGTTCACAGCACTCTGTGTAAAAAATCACGTTCATTTCAAGAAGCTGTTATGGTATTGATTCTGGTAAAGACTTCCATTAACTGACCAATCTAAATCTCATAAGTGATGTCAGGATAGTTATGCATTTGCTTGGTTCAAGTATTCAGCCATTATGTTAGAATGCAGGCAGTGTCTGAATATGGCTGTTAAATTATTTCTAAATACCGAACCAGAACAGCTTAACAGTTCTGCAGTTTGAGACTGACACAAAAATGACAATCTGCCACCTCTTTGTTTTTTAAATATTAACGTTGTATTGGGATAGTATTTTTGGAGTAAAAACCTGTGGCACGAGAGGATAAGTGACATAAACAAAGGCAGCTGGGCTGCATGAAATAATGGAACAATAAGGCCCTTACAGCCGTTCTCATCACTCCAGTATGTTAATTAGCATTCTGTTGTGGCCGCAACACTGAAAACATGTAATCTGTATTGGTGTACTGTACAGCTGTGAACACACATTCTTTTTTGTTAGTCCCTAGAGTTAGCCTTGCCATTGGCATATGTGTGTGGGCCAAAAGTCAACCCAGCACCACTAAAATGCCACGCTATGGAAGCAAGAGAGATTTTCTTTTATTTATTTCCATCGTAACCTGTGATGTAATCTGGTTACACAGCTTCTGTCTGTCTGCTGATTCTTTTAGCCTCCTGCACGGGTGTATGTTGTGTGTGAATCTGTGTGTGAGTGTGTCTGCATGTCTGTGCAAAGACTGAGTGTATATATGGCCAAACTAATCATCTGATATAAGTGATTTGGGAAGATAGAATCTGCTATAAATAAATAAAAGCTTTTTCCTCAGTAGAATAGTTTAAAAAGTCCACCATGAAGAACATTACAGCTGTATTTTATTTTTAATGGGTAAAGCTAGTTTGATATTTTTATTTGTAATTTTATTAAAGAAAAAGAGTTCAGAAATCATTGATGCTTCAGTGAATTCAGCTGCACAGACATGGAACACTTGCATTTCTTTTAGTTTTTATACAAATATGCAAAAAAAAAAAAGTCAGTGAAAGCAAACCAGAAGAAAGATGATTAGGGAAGAAAAAGTTTTCCATTTATATTTCATTTTAAAATAAATAATACTAAGTTCAAGATTGCAGCTCACCATGTCCGTGTTAAACTCACTTGGCCGAGCACTGGAGAAGACCACCTGATTTGGTGACATGGAAATCATCCCTCAGTTGTGGGGATTGGTATTTCTTTGTAGTGCTCCTGTAATTAAAAAAAATCGAACCTCTTTTAAAACAGAGGTATTTACCTAGCAAAGAAGTCTCTCTTTTGGCTCATAAATAGGATTTAAAATTAACAAGTAGGATTTCTAGTATTTCCTTTCAAATGTACATTTTCACAGTGAAGATTCACTTGTCAAACCTGTTTGCTAGTCTCCATTTATTACTTTGTTGTGATGATCTCTGTACTCACACATGGAAAAAAAGAGGTAGGAAAAATTTTTCTTAGAAAATAACTTTCGGTGCTCTTGGGTGAATGCATCCTTTATCCATACTCAGATGATAAGAGTGAAGGCTTAGCTCATATTTCTGCACTAATCTACTTCAAACCTGATCTTGAAAAATTACCCTCATTGCACAAAGAAAATACAGCATTTAAGTCACCATGCTGATCAAATTTGGTTCTGCTCTTTGACTGTGAAGGGAACAAATTGTTTGGTGATTCTGTGATGTGAACCAGCATCCACTAGGGAACTGAGTAAGTTGTTTTTGGGTTTTGTTTAACCACTCTCTTTCTTTCCCAAGTAGATTGTAACTCTTAACGAGACAGATACGTTAGTAAAGTATCATATGTACGATAAGTATTGAAATGTTTAAAAAAATTAGGCTTAATACTTTATATTGCTCTGGATATCATGATTTTAGACTAGGGATCCTAAATATTTAGATTTCATGCTTGCATTACTGTTTTATGGAAATGAAAATCAGGAATGCTGCTTTAAAAATTAAATTTCTACAGAAATAAAATACAGGCTGTCAAAAAGAGAATAAGAAGAACAACAAAAATGTTAGTAGCTGTGTCTGAATTTGTCTTTATAGTGGTAAAAGTATATAATTAATAGAAGAATTTTAGCTCCAGATGTGGCTATACTATAATAGAGCCTTATAAATGCTACAGAAAGAAAAATTGCTTGGAACGAATGAGAACCAAATCAAGAGCACACCTGGGTTTGACAAAGATTGCATTTACTGACTGCTGTGCTATCACATTACAGAGAAAGACCAAGTCTTTGGGAGCAGCTGTAGAGAAAGGCCTGGCAAATCTGCATGCAAATAGCAGCACATTGTTAACTTAATCAGATGCCGAGGAAAAGATGTGCCAGACCATGAGGATGATCTATAAACAAGTACAGAGTCCAGAGACATTGTGAGGGCTAGGCAGATTAAAAAGGTATACCACAAGGGTTCTGTCCTTGGGTCAGATTCTTGTTTTTTATGTTGCCTGAAGGTCACTGCCACTCGGGCTAACTTATCACACTGATAGCTGCAGCCCCTTGTAGTAAATTTGTCAAATAGTACCCGGGTTGTTCTTCTCATGGATATAAATAATTGCATATTATTTTGGGAGTTTGGTAGCTCTTTGTTCCTTGGTGGTAGAGATACGGGTATTATTTTCTGAAGGAACAGTGTGTGATTTCATAACTCTCATTAAATAATATTACTGTATAAATGTCCCAGTGTAGTGAGATAAGAAATAGCGTGATACACCATATAAAGAGACAAATCTTCCATTAAAAGAAAATCTTTCTTACCAACTGACAAAAATAGTCTTAAAGTTAAAGACACCTGCTCTTCATATCGTTTATTAATATTAATGGGAATATATGTTTAAAAATCTTCTCTTAGTCTAATATCATAAAAAATAAAGAAGTAATACTATTTAATCACCCACAGCTTAATAGTGCCTTAGTTGTTTACTGCCATTGCACTAATTGCTCTGTACTAATGTGTTTTTGTGTGATTTCCAGTAGTGCTAAAAGAACTGAGATCCATAACCAATTAAATATAGTGTTTTTATGTTAAAAATATATCTGCTGTAGACTAGCAAATGAACAGTGGTATTCTTTTAAAAACAAGAGAGAGTTGGCACTTGCAAAGCTGCAGAGCACTAGGTATTTTTCATTGCATCTTTTCCACAGTGTCAGTGGAGTAATCTTTATGAATAAGCAAACTGCAGAAAGCTGAGCATTTTATATTATATTACGGGCCAGAATATCCTCTCACACAGTTATAAATCAGACATAACTTTATTAAAGAGAGAGGATTTACACCCACCCAAAAGAGGTGGACTCAGGCCTTTTGTTTCTGCAAGTGGCTTTGCTTTTTTTTATTTTCTCAGAAATGTAACTTTTAAAATCTGAAGCACAGATTCCTATCATACGAGCTCCCCAGCAGAAATATTTTGGCTGATCCTGCCACATGGCAAACCCTGCACGGGGCCAGCCGTGCTGGGCAGGCAACCCAAGGCCAAGGAAGAGATTTGGGTGCCTGGCTGTGGGAAATGACACTCAGAGACTTGCAGCAGAGGAAGCAGCACCGTTTATAAAGCACAGTGTACCCTGCCAGAGGGTTAATTGGGTGACATTGTTGTTGGCTCCAGAAGGAGCTCGCTGCCTGAGACAGGGCACCGCAGCGGGGACTGCCAGGGTGAGCGAGGTGAGGGGAAATTGGACATAATAGCATTAATAATAATAATTAAAGACTAAGAGTAACAAAAGAACGCATAACTAATACACCAGTCTTGCTTTTTATTACAAAATTAATATTCATATGAATGCTATCAGAGTTATTCAGTATTAAACTGGTAAGACAAAAGCCACATTGTAATATATTATACAGTATATTGCAAGATGTTTGTTTCTGTGGATTTTGACTGGCTGAAAACAAACGAGCAGCACTACCAAGCAGTCTGTTTCCAGGTCTTCAGCAGAGAGTCCTCAGTCAGCCTAGGATCCCCAAACCCAAAGAAGCAGGAATGCTCTTCACTTTATATGGGGCGAGGTAATGAGATCAATTAGATCCTCATCCATTGAACTGTAGACAGCTGTTGGTGCATAATAATCATCATTAGAGATGGGTGAATGTGGGATACTTGATTTGCCAGACTACCCGCAGGTATTCTAAAAATGCCAGACTTAACTCTTGAGTATTTTGAGTACTTGAGGCCAACGTTTTCTCTGAAGTCTCTCGTGGGACTGTTGATCATAAAGGAAGGAAAAGGTACATCTGAGAGCAGGGAGAGCTCGAAGGCTGCCAGGCTGTTTCTCAGGGTTGAAGAAAGTTGAGCGGATAAACCCTGCCAGCTGCTCTGGACTCAGCACCCTCTTCAGGGCCACATGGAGCCTGGGAGCAGCTCAGCCCAGTGTTAGCTGCCCTCCTGATGGCAGCCTCAGCAGCCAGCTCCTTGCTCTGTCTCCAGCAGAGTTCCATGGTAGGAACTGCACCCTTTCTAGGCTTGGCTGCATTCTCTCTCTGTCCGGCCAGAGTTCAAATGTCCCCCATGAGCAGGGATACCCCCATGCTGGCTGGGTGTCAGTGCAGCCTGTTCCTGTGTTAATGAGGTTTGTCTGATTCTGCTGGTGTGTTTCGGAGGATGGGAATGCAGCCTTACCAATATTGCAGTTGGAGCCTTTAAACCTCTAACAGGCTTCCTAAGCACCACTAGGATGTCCAGCATTTTGTCACTGTGTTGTGAACTCCACTGGTTGTTATTAATTTCAGACTTTTCTTTGAATCCTCAAACACTGCAAGTATTTGCTTATATTTAAAATATTATAAAATCCTCTTGACTGGTTCTCTTATTAATATACATCCTTGCAGCTCCTATGTTCTGGACTTTTAACCTCTATAACAGTTGCTATAACTGAGTTCTTTTTTGAGGTACTGGGTGCTGGCATTCTAAGGAATATGATATACATTGCTACTGTTTAGTTTTGGTTTGGCAGTGTAAAATAAAGAGTGGGTATAGAGATGAGAAAAACCTTTGGCCCTAATTTGGAAAATAATACTTAGGTGTCCTGCAAGTTGGTGTGAAGATTGATTTGCTAATGTTTGTACAATACTCTGAATGTATAAGTGCTTTATAAGTATTTAGTAATATTAAGTCCCCATGCATCACTTATTTATCCTCAATATCTGTACAGACTGTGGGTTCTGTTATGGAATAGTAGAGCTTAGAAAGGAAGAAAAGGAAACAGATATTATGGTTCTGGCAACTGGCAAAATAAAGCAACTGGCAAAATGTGCTTTATTCCTCCTGCACACAGATAATATTTGGGTAGATGGTCACACAGTACCAGTGTGCAAATATTTATCTGTTTGCAAAGAGAATCTCAGCTTTTATTGCCCAATGCTGCAAACCATTATTCTTGTAAACACCATTGGATTTCTCATATGCATAAAGACTATTTTTAAGAATAAGGGTCTGTGGAAAAAGAATCTAAAATATCTTTTATCTTTTTAGATTAAATTCACTGTACTGGTTTTATGGCCTAGCATGTTTTTGGTAGATCAACTAGTTGATTGCACTAGGAGATTCATCTGCAATAGTGGTCTGGTGTGTGCAAGAACAAATTAAGCTTCTGCACTTAAAACACACTGAGCACCCGAGGCAGAGGCTAGATGGCAGGTAATAGGAATCTCTTAGTTCTCTTTGATGGCTGCACTGTCATCATCAGTTTGGTTCTAGCAGCTGCTCCTTTCTTGCCACTTGGTTTTATTTCCTGTTCTCAAATAATCTCTCTCATTCAGAGGAAGGCAAAGACAGACACCTTCTTGAAAGCTGGCAAATTGGGGTAAAGGAAAGTGATGAAGGAAGACTTCAAGACACACATTCTCTCTGTCTGGCATGGCTGAACTGGGGTGCAGATGCTACCAGAGAGATTTCACCATATTTTTCATTAGAGATACATCAGTAATGAAGTATCATGAGATGGAATATCAGTATCATTGTGCCAATGTATTTTGGGCTATGGAATTTCACTGCATCCCTTGAATGCTTTAAATCAGAGGACATTTTACCTCTGTAACTCTGGGTTCTTAGCCTTGGTGGTAGAAGGCAATGTGGAAGCCCCAGCTTTCCTGGGACTACCTGAGAGGGGCTTTGTTCAGTGTGAGCAGGGTACTGCAAAACCCTGACCTCAGCTCTGCACAAGTGCGTGTGTCTGGCTTTCTACTTTTTGTTTCTAACTCATGCCTAGTTCTTGAAAGTAATCATATTGTGTTTGTGGTAGTGAAAAGAGGAAAATCTATATGAGAGAACCAGCAGAGATCTTTATGATTTCTTGACTTCTCTCCAGTAAAGTTGTCTTCCAAATAGAATTTACTTTCCTTCAACTTTTTTGATTCCTTCTTCTCACTGGGTAGATAGCTGTAAGCCCAACTAAATGTATGTGATAGGTGGCCCCAATATAATGTAGCAGTTGTGCCCTGTGAGAACACTGTATAGGAAGAACAGTGATGCACTGCCTGTTCAAACACTACTGTGTTTCTCCTCCCCTCCTGTACTGAAAGTTTAGAATCATGTTTTGGTCACAACAGTCAGCAATTAGCAAGAACCAAGCAACATGATGGTTATAACTGGTTACAGGTTACAATTACAAAGCTTACCACTGTGAGGAAAATTAATTGGCAATATTTTAAAAGATTTTTGCCAATGACAAGAATTGAAAGAGCAAAAGTTAGTTTATGTCCTTCCCCCATCCCTCCAGCTCTTCCCAGATAATTCCACTCATTCATCTCTCCAACTCAGAAGCATTTTAAATTAAGCAAAAGGGGGAGGTGATCATCACCAAGTAATTATAATTATAATCGGAAGCAAAACTTGAAATGCAGTCTCCCAAGGTGATGCAGTTATTCTTGGGTGTCAAAGCAAATCTCCCTCTTCTCCATGCCCACTGTGTCCACACATGGAAGGCAACTGGACTGACCCTAAGTGCAGTGGGGTGTTGTGGTAGACTGCTGGTATCAGAAATGGAGCAGGATGGAAGCAGTTGGAATCTCCCAGTGCCCAGACCAATTAACACCACGTGTGTCCTGATTTTATCAGTTGTGGTTGAAACTGGCATTTCTGTAGTCCACACTCTGTTTTTCCACCAAAAAGGACCCACCTTCTGACTGAGGAGTTTCTCTCAGGTGGTGTTCCAGTTTTTGAATATACCGTGTTCTAAGGTAGAGCAGCATTTATGAAACATGAGATTGAAAAGCACGGTGCCTGTTAGACCAGAACTTCAAACAGTACTGCTGTCCCAAACAAGCATCTAGAATTCTGTCATTAACTCATGTGCCTGTACAAAGATTGCATGATGTGAAGTGTTCCATTGCACATACTCTCCAGCAAAAGAGGCTGACAGCTTTTTTACCACTACTGGCCAAATAAATACAGTGTTGAGATAGATGATGTTTATAATCTTGATGGTCTGCAGCCTTCCCTTATTTTTTTGCAAGTAGCCTCTGTCAAGCACAGCTGTCTCATACACCTGTTTTTTTCTTTTCATAGTATGAGTAATGACTGTGGGGATGCAGCAGTAGAGAGCAGATATAGTGCATTGTGTTTGTGATACCAAAAGTATCTTTGAACTTTATCATGTTGCTTTCTTTGCTGAGCTGGAGCTTGGAAGAAGCTATTATCACTCATCTTGTAAATGTTTTGTTCCACATGTGGGTACTCATTAGAGGATCTTCACTGTCCTCTAAGTTTCACCCAGGCTGCATCAGGTAAGGTCTCTTAAAGATTCTGCTGGAACAACTTTTAATCTAAGCATTCTTCCTACACATGAAATAGATTTCTTTGCAGCTCCCTGGTCAAAAGAAAGACACTAACCATGACCATTTCTACACCAAGCTCTCTGAGTTCAAATTCTGTGCTCAGCATTCCCTGTAGTCTAAAGCAATGGACATTTTTTTTCCCATAGCAGTGACACAGACCGAATTCCCATCCATTATCTTCACAAAAAGTGATGGCTCATTTTTCAAAGTACTGATTGGCAAAAATTTTGTGGATGACTGTTTTTGATGATGATTATTTTTGTAGATGGGTTATTTGCTGTGCTCTTCAAGTGCTCCCCAGACTTTGACTCCTGATGTTGTCCAGGCCATTGAGCTGCTATACCATAGCCTGTTTAAATAGTCTCATGGGAGACAGTTTGCCTGCTCACTCACCTAAATTGGTGTTGGTGTAGTGTGTGGAGTGGAAAGGCTCCCTTCAGTTAGGGCAGTATGTTCCAGATCAGGGATTTTACTTTTTGTTTATTTGTTTGTTTGTTTGACATGGTTTCTTTATTTAGAAGCTGTTGTTGCTGGGTGACTGCTGGCACACTGCTGGATAACTTCAGAAGGACATAGCCTGGCTGAATAGATCATGTCACAACTCTGAACATTAGAGGTAGAATTGCAACCGGTTCCTGTTGCTGGCTCTTGTTCTGTCAAGGCTAGAAAAGTGCTCACTGATTTGATAAGCAGTTAAAGCATCCTCCAAAACAGGAGCATGAAATGGATGGGTTTGTACTCCATGAGAGCTCTGTAATGGCAGAAGTGTGCACGATCAGATATTCCTGACCTCTACCAATGGGCTATTGGCCTGTCTGCTACTCCAAGTTTTCTCTGTCATCAGCTGTGCTGCCAGAGCTGCTCTGGCCAACTCTTCTAAGCCATGGCCAGCTTGCTGGGAGCGGGGAGCTGGGCTCCTCACTGCAGATTTCGAGCAGAATGGCAACTGGCGCAAAACTCTTGCTTTGGCACCCTTCAGCCGTCCAGGTTCTGTTCTTTATCCCTCTTTTCCCAGTTTTTCTCTTGCCTTGCCAAAGAAATGTGGCACTAGCAGAATCTTCCATTCTGGGCAATTATCTGAGGTATTTTTTGCCAGAAGACCCAGAAATAGGGCTTTTCCTCAAATTAGTTCCAGGAACGAATCAGAGGAAAGGGAGACAAGAAGATAGATTTGTCAGCTTTGGTGCTGGCACTCTCAGGGCTGTGTTTGCTGGCTCATTTTGTTCACCTTGTGAAATTTCAGGGCAATCCAACAAAGAATTAGCATCTCTTGGGACTTCAATCCCTATTGTATCAACCCAAATGGCTTGCTTCTCTCTGGAGAAGCCAAAAAATGCTAGCAGTAGCTGCTTGCAACAAGTTTCTTCAAAGCAAACTGGACATGAAGATAGATTTTGGGCATACCTTTTTGTTTTCTGAAACTTGTTTCAGTGAACAAAGGAAATTGAGAGCTTTTTGCTGTTGGAATAGTTCCCTGTTTAACTGGGTAAAAAATCTAATTTGATCTTAGATCCCTTCACAGCCCCCTCAGAGCCACCTCCCAGAACTGAGGATTTTCTTGCCTGTAAATTCTGAAGAGCTTGAAGCAGAAGTTGTGGATTTTTGCAGAGTTTCTTTAGAAGACCACAATTTCTAGTTAAGTATACATTTAGTATGCTGAATGCATGGTCAACCACAAAAAGAGAAAAATATCATCCTTAGCATCTCTGGACTGTCTTAAAAAGAGCAGTGGGTTGTCCATTTCTTTCCTTCTCAATTTTGGTATACCTGAGCATTTCCTGTCCCTGGCTCAAGCTCTGAATAAGCACTGCAGGTTGTCCCAGGGGGCTGTGGAGCTCTCAGCTCCCCAGTTTGACCCCGCAGGAGTTGCCTGAATTCTCCTCTGCTGAGAGTGAGCACAGTCCTGTTAACCATTCTGCACAAGAATGGGGGTACAGGGGTAGGTGGGTGGGGTAGGGTGTCCCTTTAAAAGCACTGGGTTAGTAGCAGCACAATTAGACTTTTCTGTCTTTAGTTCCTGCTGTACCTCTGAAGCACTTGTATGGAATGGATGCTTCAAATTAAGTATGACCTGGTTGTCCAATCCCAATTACCTAAAGAATCCCTCAATTTGCTTAACAATTCCCTCACAGCTATTATGGCTCTGACTGATTGTCCCCAGGACTCTCTTAGGCTTACAGCTAATGTAATTGATTCTTCAGTAGTAGCCTGAAGGGCCATTTGGCTTCAACCATGGTCGGGAGATTTTTTATTTTTTTATTTTTTTTAAGCTAAGAGAATGGTTATTTTTTATAGTCATTCTGGTTTTGGAGGGTGAGGGTGGAGGGAATCATCTGGTCACAGCTTGGAACAACAGTCTGTGCCAGATGGGGATGTATTTTCCTTGGGCTCTCAGTTAAATCGGCTTTGGATGGAAGGTCTATGTAGACTTCAACCCAAAATTTGGATGGATTTTTCTGAAAAAAACCTGTAGTGAATGCTTCATTCTGACATTTTCCACTCTTTCTTCCTCTCAGTCAGAATTGTAAGAATGTTTGGGATTTTTTTTTTTGTAACTGAATGAATCCCAGTCATGACAGATGAATCTTTTCAGTTGTGACAAAGCTATCAATCCTCGAATGGTCTCATTCCCAAGTTCTTTATACAAGGGTTGGTTACAAACTTTGAAACTGTAAAGTGGATTGTCTTTTCAAAAAAGACTAGATCATAGAATTCTGTAGGCTGGGTTAGTAAATCAGCTCCAGTGGGGGTGCTCAGTGAATCTCATGCTGTCGTGTTGGGCTCTTACTTTCTCAGTTGTGTTGTGGCCCTGTTTGGATACTTTCATTTTTCACTTGGAAAAAGTTCATAGCTGCAAGGACAAATTCCATCAAAGCCCTTTCCAGAACCCTCACCCACTTTCTTCACCAAATCTCACAGACCCATAGCTAGAACATCCAGCAGAGGTAACAGGAGATTGGTTTAGAACAGATGAAAGGAAATAATTCCTGACACAGTGAGTAGTGAACCTCTGGTACTTGCTGCCAAGGGAATTAATGGAGGCAGACAGCATCAGCAGGCTCAGAAAGGGATTAGACAGATTCATGGAAAACAGTTCAATAAACAGATAGTAATAAACAGGTCAATAAACATCTAAAAAATTGCCATAGCTTTGAGTCATGAAGGGCACTAATTTTCTACATATCTAGAACCTCAGAATTAAGGTGCTTAAACTTGTTGAGAATGATAAAGAGATGCTTGGATTGCTACTTGGTTAGGTATGGGGATGAGGGAAGAAGAGAAGGGGGACTGATGTCTGTCTGAACACAGCAATGAGTTGTTTTTCTACCTGAAACCCATAAGGAAGGGAATGACTCTTTCAATGGGGGTCCTTAAAGGAATGGCTCACTAGGAGTGTTACTGAGTTTGAATCTCTACAGCTCTGGCAGTCTCTGAGACTGCTAGATTCTCAAAAATGTCTTCAAAGTCCAGAATTGCACCTAAACCACACCTTTTTCCAAGACAGACTGGGACCTGGCTAGGCAATGGAAGGCCCTATTGCAGTAATAGTACTCAGCCATGGGAGACCCTATATTTCACCTCCCTGCCCCCCCAGAAATAAAAATCTGGGCAGAGTATATGTTGTCTATATTGCTTAATGCATTTTAAAAAGATGTCAACTTTAATTACTAGTATGATGTACTTGCCAACAAAATAATGCACAAAATGCACAATATTTCCCAACTCTCTTCCATATGCAGGCCATTAATTAATGTCCTTACAAAATGAACCTTGTAAGTAACAATTTAGTCTTGATTCTGGTAAAATATGATTTTGAAAGCAGTGCTCATGGAGAAACCATGGAGCTGCCAGCTGCCCTTTGGTAAAATATGTGGTATAGTTTGGATTGTAGAACACTGTTTTTCCTGCACAGGGTAAGGGAACACTGACTAAAAGTTAGGCTATCTCTGCAGAAAAGGCATTGGGATCTTGAGAGGATTTCATTCTCTTTAAAGGTAGATGTCTGATTCAGATAGATGAGATACTAGAACAGCTACAAATGGGTGACATAGATTGTGTCTTAAAAAAAGACTGTAATAAAAACAGAAAGTGAAAGTCATATAATGTGCCAGACCATATTGTAGTCTGGCAGAAAAATGGCTCCAGCCAATACTAGCACTATTTGTTTACAAGTTACTTTTCCTCATCTGTTGTTCTCTACCTGCAGAGTGACTTTGCATCTGCTTGAGATTTCAAGGTTATTGAACAAACTTGTCTGTTTCCTGATTGAAATTTCACTCTGATTCCCTCTTCAGCTACTGAAACTTGTTACAATTAATGCTTTGTAACATATCAAGGACCATTGATGCTCTGCCTTAAAGAAATTTAAAAGATGAGATATTATAGAAAAATAAACCCTGCAAATTTCTGGTTAGTGTCATCTCCCACAAGAAGTGCTGAGGTTTGCCAGTCTTAATTCAAGAAAGTATTTCAGCCTGAGCTTATATTTGGGCAAGTTCAGAAATTTCAAGCAAAGTGTTGGAGTGGAAATTGAATATACAGTGAGGATAGAGAAGCAAAATTAGCATGGCCATTGTGTGCATTCTGCTTGGTGATTCCAAAAAGTTTTAATTACAAATGTTTATTAAACTATATTCCCTCCTGTACAGGAGATCTTCCAAATTAACTGATACCTCTTGATTTGTGAATGAGCCCTTTAGGTATCCCAAAGATATATGGTCCTCAGGAGGGAAAATATTATTCAGGATATATAGCAGCAGTCAACTGATTGCCCTGGAAGATCATATAAGTAGAAGGCCTGATGATATTGAAATGAGATAACAAATTGAAATTGTTATGGGAACTTTTTGAGGAAAAGCCTGTACTTAGTTTTGGTATTTTTGGTAGGGATCATTGTAGTTGCTTCATGAAATTAATAATTTTTTAAAAAAGGAAAAATACAGAAATTTTGTTTATAAACATTTTTGCCAATTAAAATGAGGCAGAGCAGAGTTTCACCTCTATGTGTAGATTCATGCTTTACCCAGTGCACTGTCTGTGCAGAGAAGAAGATTCTGTGAGTGTGACCCCTCCTGTGTGCACAGACACTGTACCTGCTCCCTTACCAACAACACAGACACATGAGTCTGAACCCAATAATTTTTGTTTAGTTACTGTCTTTGTATCACTGCATCCTTACATCAACTCTATTCTATTGCTGTCATGTCCCAAAGTGCTTTGGGTTGATGGTGGCAGTGCCACAGGTGGAAGAGCGTTCCAGTGGTGGGGAAATAATGCATAAAGAACTGGAAGCTCCTGGGGATATATTTTCCATTTGAATTTTTATGTTTATTTTCATTCATGAAACCTGGTATAGCCAGTCAGTAATGTGTAAGGTAGGACTCCCTGTTCTCCTGTATTCCAACTTCATGCTCCATTGCTACTCAGTGGTACTACAGAGATATTTTTGAGCAGGGAAAAGAAGGGTGAAACCCTCACAAATCTGTTAGAGAAACCCTGGAAGTGTGTGTTGCTGCAGTTAAATGGTGTGTGACTTATAGTAAAATTACACATGGGTGAATTTTTTTCTTTAAAATGTTTTGTAAGTAATATGTTACAGGCCAATGTAGTTGGGTTTTTATTCTGATTGTATTTATTTATTGAAAGCAGATTTTCAGGAAAAAAAAAGGTTTAACTGTAGGTGCCCACCTTGATTTTTGTGTTCTTTGTTGACAGCTGCAGGGACACAGGTAAATTAAATATTTTCCTGTATATGTGGCTGTCATTTGAAACAATAAGCTTCAGATCTCTGTGGACTGAAGTTACACCCTGAGATCTATATATGGATATAAAACTTTGTCACTGATTCAGTGTGAGTTTAGACAAAAACTCATGAGATTTATTGCAAAGACTCTCACCAAGTTGTTTTTGCATTGGATCCATCAAGTATATTAAAATTTGTACCTCCCACTGTTTTAAGTCTTGGTATCTCTGCATAGCATGGACTTTGGTACTTTGTGATTTTTATTATCTACTTTTGCCAGCCTGTTGCATGTTTGGTGGAACTTCCACTGCAGATAGTCCCTCCAGAAAAGTCTTGTAACTTCCCATGAAAAATTTAACACAGGTGTTTTAATGAAACAAATTGCAGTTTGAAATATCTGATTTTCCTAACCCTGACAAAAGCCCCCAGGACAGAGCAGTAAGCGCTGATCCCACAGCCAGGTTACCCCTGCCAGCTGCTCTCTGGTGGTTCCTGCCTCCCAGCACACAAGGAGCAGTGTGCTACTTTAGCCCTAATGAAACCAGGGAAATGTGCTTGCACTGAGAGCTGGACTAAGTTCACATTTGCCAAGAGCATGTACACTAAAAATTGCTGTGAATCAGTTAACATGTTACTCTGTGATAAGTTGTGGTAAACCAATTTTCTGATCTTATGAATGCTGATTTTGACTTGATTTGGGTGGTTTTATTTGAGCTGAGGGAGCTCAGTCTCTTGCTGCTTGTTGTTAGCTGTAGGAGCCAGGATGAGATCAGAGTTCCATTGTGATTGCAGTACTGCAGCCAGAGGCTTGGGGTGTTATTTCAGTAACTTTATCAGTCTGATTTGACAAATTAATGTAAAATTAAATACAAACAAACAAACCCACTCCAAACTAAATTAAAAAAAAAAACCAAACAAATGAGTAAAAAACCACAAAAGGTTGAGAGTGACTACAGTGCTGGTAAGGAAATGATGTTGAGATAGTTTTTAGAGAAGAAAAGGGAGAGTGAGCACATTCTTACAGGACAAAGGGTCCAGTGGAAAAAGCTCATCCAGCTCTCTCCCTCAATGCATTTTGTTCCAAGAGAAGTTGCCTGTTGCAGAGGGATTTCATGGTACCAGCTCATGCCCACTTAGTTCAGGTATTTGAAGACAATCACATTGAAATGGATTTCTCCCATTTTTCTCTCTGTCTCTCTCTGTCTCTCTCTCTCTCTGTAACTGTTATATTTGTTACCAGTTCTTCAAGAAATCAGAAAGTAATTTGTTCTTTGAAATGTGAGAATTTTTAAAAAATGTTGAAGGAAAACTGGCACTGTAAAAGGAAACAGAAAAACTTGGGTAGTTTGGGACATATGTGACTTTTTTTCCTTTGTCTTTTTCATATTTGGTTAAGAAATGTACTTGTTTAAGAAACAAAGTTGTATAATAAACATATTAGTAATGTTGGATGTAAGACATGTTTTCCTAATACATTGGTGGAATTATTCTGGATCAGTTGACTCTTCTGTAAATATGCCCTTAAGGTCAGGAGGACCTTTGGTTCCACTGCTGTACAAATGCCATTTGCATAAGTTCAAATTGTCCAGGTCCAGTTTTCAAACACAACCAATTTTTTGGCAGCATTTCAGAATTTATAGTTGCATAGGATTGGTAGAGATATTTGGGGTTTCTATTTTTCACACTTCTGTTTCTATTTAGTAGCTCTTTTCATATTTTCTATGAAAGATACAATTGGGCATGATTAAATCTTTCTTCTGTATTTTGTGGATAGAAGAGAGAGTCACTTGCTTTAGCCTCTTGATCAAAAGACAGGAGAGGCTGACTTCATCAACACAGGGCATTTAGAAATGGATTATTTAAAACATTTTTTAAATATAAAACCTCCTCTATCTGTAACAAACTGCAGGAAAGTGTTCTTCATGCAAGAAAGTTTGGCTTTCAAGTGGAGCCCACTTTTGCCCTTTTTGATTTAGTACTGGGAAAAAGAAAATCTAAAATTATTTTTGAGGCTACAGAAAGGTTTTTTCCTGAAGAGTAGCAGGAGATGCTTTTCTCCCAGTTGGAGAGTGTGCTGATCAGTCAGTGGCATTTCAGCCTGGGAACAAGGAGGATTCTCCTCCTTGTCCAGAATGGGGGCCAAGGATCTGCAGAGCATCCTGTGGAGTTCCATGCTGTTTTCTGCTCAGCACAAGGCACTGATCAACATCCCCACAATGGTGATTCACTTTGAGTTACTCATTTAGTAAAGCTTCAACTGCTTTATAAATTAAGGCAGACATTATCATTTTTGAGAAATCTAACAATAACAGCCTACCAGATTCCAGAGAATAATAGCAATGACCAACTGTGCAGGTCAGAGGGGCTGTGAGTGTGCATTCGTGAGGACTTCGGCTCTCCTTTGAGAATTTCAGACAGAAGCTTCTATTAAAGTGCAAAGTATTGTTATTATCTTTGTCCTTTATACATATTTAAATAGTACATGATAATCATCTCTGTGAACTCTTAACTATTCATAAAGGTGGCTGTCAGTTAGAGGCCTGAACCAGTACTCCAGATCCAAATACTTAAAATGATAGATCATGTTGTAACCTTCTGAGAATTATTCATAACCTTTGTGTAGGAGGAGTTTCCTTTTAGGAGACAGGCTTTGCAGATGATTAGTTAGTGGGGAATTTAATTGTTCTGTTGGGGTAATGATATCCAAGAATGGTGGAGAAATTTTGCCAGCTTAAAGTAATTTTTGTAGATTTACCCACAGAAAGAGCAAGAGGCAGAGGATGATGAAGGTAGAGGGTTCATCCCTCTTTCGTCCTTTCTGGTGTAGCATTTTCTGATCCATTTCTGATCCTCCATGGCACAGGGAGTCCCTACAAGCAGCTTCAGGTTACAGCTTCAGTTACCTGTGTGTCCCCCACTGCCCCCAAAGAAAGGTTAAAGGAGTATATCAAATTAAAGTTGTATAGAGACAGGGTTGCTCTGAACCATGAAATTTTGAGAACTTCATACATGTATTTTGCAGCTCAGTACTCAGGACAGCTACCTAATTAGCACAAAAGCTTAGGTTGGAGCCTTCAGGTGGAGTGTAATAGAATGTACATTTTAAACCATAAAATTTTCAGTCTCTATGGACTTCCTAAATACCTTCCTCTTGGGCTATTGGTTGTTCTTTGGCCACTTCTCTTTGACTCGAACCAGAATTTACTGAATCTAAAAAAACCAAAACCAAACACAGTCAGGTTTCTGACTAAAAATTTTGTCAGAAACCTCATACACTGACCATCCATGCAAGAAGTGTCTGCCTTGGGCTGCTGCTGGCCAGCTGTGAGCTCAAAGCCATGCGCTCCCCTTGCCCAGCATCAGAAGAGCCATCCCAAACACCAACAGCCCCGGGAGAAAGGAGCAGAGCAGAGACCAGGCAGGTGGGGAGCACCTTCCCTTTCACAGGAGCATCATGCAGGACTGTGGGGTCTTGGCACATCTTCCCAAAGGTTTTCCAAAGTTAGAGCTTTGCCTGTTTCGCAGCCTCATCCCCTCTGGAGCTCATCAGGCCTTGGAAAGAGCAGCCTGTGCATCCATGCTCTGATGGGCTGATGTCCTTCCTGGAGAATTCCACTCCTCCTGATTGAGGGAGATACAGTACTCCTTCCTCTAGTTTATTTTACCCTCTTGGTATGCAGAGTATTCTTTGTTAATCTTCCTTATTTATTTGAATGTTAATTGGTCCTTGTTAATTTGGTTTTCTGTGCTGGAAGCCAAGGTCAACAACGAGTCCTTCCTACATTAGCTCTTAGTGTGATTGCAAGGTAGTGCAATGCACCTTGGAAAAAAGTAGAAAGAAGCCTTTCCCCTGTTTTTAATGTAACCTTTGTGTCAGGTAGGGGTTTGGAGGTTGAAAGAGAGAGAGAAAATGTATGTTCAGCGCAGGCTGAAGGAGTCCTATTGATTGAAAGGGACTGTTAAATTAAAAGACAGTTGTTTTGAAAGCAAAATATCACTTGACCCCGAAGAGACAGGCAATTGCAGCCCTGGGGTTAGGTATAACAACAGAGCTGGTTTTGCTGTGGGAATGCAAACAGCAGGCCTGGAAAGCAGATTTAGGTTTTTTCTGTCGCTTAGTTGTTTGCATATGCAACTTTAAAACTGCTGTTTTTGTTGCACTAAGAGCAGTCTCTTCTGAGAACACCCTTCTTTTGGGCTGGAATGGCCATTTTATGAGATAAAAGTAAGAATTTTTGTCTAAAACAGATTCTGTTCCATGGGGCAAAACAAACGGAGCTATCATAACACTTTAAATAGTAATCAAATATGTTTTTCTGTTTGCATTCAAAAAGGTGGAAAGGTAACTTGACAAGATGAAAGAAGGAACCAGATTTGTGTACCCCCCTTTCTCAGTAACAGGTACAGAGTTTTAGAGAAGACTTCAAGGCAAAAAGAAAAAAGCATAGAATATACTGTTATGGTGTTATTTTTGTCTTTCATTTTTATGACAACTTATTTGTACTTAAAGGAATCTTTCCAAAGAGTTAAGAAGCATCATTAAATAAAGACTGTGAAATGTGCAATATGGCTTATTTATTTAAATGTTAATTGGTCCAACGAACACTTCTAATTAGCTCTATATTTGCTTAGCAAAAAGTTTTACAAATTCCAATTGTGAAAAGCAGCTATTTTGAGCTGGTAAGCATGTTGCAGAATCAGCTATGATTTTTCTATAGTTCTCAGCCCTTGAAGGCACAATTTAATTTTTCATGTATGCATACTAGCAACGGTAAACACTTGCGAGTGTAAAGAACCTTCTTTAATTAGCTGCACAACAATTAAAGGATTCACAAACTAAATTGAACCCTGTCTCTGTGCTTACTAGCTGAATTCTACCACCTGTCACAACAGCACTTTGTTCAATCTGTTATGCAAAATCATTATAGCAATATAGCTGAGGAAAAAAAAAGAGAAAACAGCAATTATTTCTTACTTTTCTCTTGAATGGGTTATTTTGGGTTATACTGATGTCAGGTTCATTGAAGCTAACCTTTTGAAATCTGTAACAGCATAATACTTATATGGCAGGCTTAGAATAGCTAGGAGAATATTTTGTTTTACCCTTTTAAGAGCAAGTGAGGCACATCCTGAAAGTACGGTACTTTCTCTGATCATTTGGAGGAAAAAAACCTCACCAGAAACTGTGCTAACTCCTGCAGCAGCCTGTTATTGCTCTTTGTCAGACAAAAAGATGACCACCATCTAATAGTACAAAATACTCTTTTGTTATTAAAGCTTGTATGCCAATATGAAATCTAGTTTTAAAACCCACTAGTTTCCTAAAGTGGAAAGAGCTGCACTTTTAGCTTACCTGTCGTGGCTTCTGACAAATGTGATTATTCTTCAGATCCTGAAACTAAAGTAGCCCATAAATATAATCTATAAAATACTGGACTTAATTTTGTGCTGACTTTATTTTTCCTTCAAGCAGAAGTGGTTAAAAATGAAAAAGTTTGCATCTTTACAGAAGAGCCTCACCTCTCCTTTTGATTGCACCCCTTTTCTGAAGGGAGCCCAAAGGAGCAGGTGCACCAGGACGCCAGGGGTCCTGATTTGCACCCCCATTTACCCCTCCTGTAGCTCCATGTACAGGAGTCAGGCTCTGACAGCTCCTGGACACCTGGCTTGGGCTGTACAAAGCTTCAGGCACCATTTCACCCCTCTGCTGCCTACAGAGGTGAACACCTGGTTACCCCCTGCTCGCTCCTCTTCCTACTCATTTTGGGCTGGGCAGAATTGGAGGGAACAGGAGGAAGGTGGAAACTTATTAAAGGCCAGCTGGGGAGGAGGTGGGCATGGGGCAAGAAGGGTGAAGGCCCTTGGGTCACCTGCCCTGCTGCTCCTTGCAGGGACAATGATCCACCCTCAGCACCCCAGGGTTTGTGGTGCTGCTGAGCATTCCCAGTGAAGCAGCAGTGTGTTCTCTCCGTGTAAGGACTGTGGGGCTGCAGGGAGTGAGGAAGACCTGTTTAGGTTTCTCTTTATTCTGCAGTGACAGCTGACAGGAATGTGCACCTCGCTGCCAGCTCTCCTGCGGGAGAGGCACAGGTACGTTCTGTGTGCTCACCAGAGCTGAGGAGCTGAAAGCAAAGCTGCCTGCTGACAGCTTCCTGAAATCATATCAATAACATATTGTTAGCTCTGCTGATTGAAGCTAAAAGAGTCTGCTGTTGGATAAAGGATACGTGATACGGGCGTTTCATAAGCTGGGGATATAAATGAATAACTCTGCTCATTCACAGTGCTTACACTTTTTACAGTATAATTTTTATACTATTGTCATTTTCCAATATTTTTGAGAAACACAGAAAGAGAACAAAGAAGTTGTTTAATAACACTGTGAGTTTGGTTTTTTCCTAAAAAAGTCAGTCGGAAAATAAAATTCAACAAAAAATTGGGAAAAGAATTCTCTTTTTGTTACTTAAAAAAAAATTAAAAAAGTAAAGCTGCAAGGAAGCCAAATACTTTGATTGAACTTGACTTAAATTCTCAGATAATTTTGCACTGAAGTATGAAGAGCCACAATTTGCTCTGTACATCTACTTCTTTCTTTCTCACATCAAATAAGAATAGTTAGTCTATTCTGAAGTATAAAACTAAGGAGATGAAAATCCTTTTAATTAGAAAGAGGTATAATGTATAATGATCTCCATATTCATAAGTGTAGGTGCAAGGGGCTGGAATTCAGAAAAATGAGTTTCTGCTTGGGCAACAGGAGCAATTCCATTACCCAAGCAGGGATTTTGTGTGGGAACTCCTGAATGCTCTCAGCTCTGGAGATTTGGGATTCGGCCCTGTAGGAAGAGAATCTCCCTGATGCTCTTGTTGCAAGCAGTGGGAGCCCAGTCTCTGCCTCCCATGGCCAGGTGCTTGAACCTGAGCCACCAAGCCTTTCCCCCTCCTTTGGTCTGGCTTTGTGTTTTGCTGGAGTCACCTGGATTCACACTGGTTTGCAGCAGTGTGAATTAACTTTGAGCGAAGCTTTACACTGGAGAAAGTGAACACAAACTGCTCATTTGCACAGGCTTTTCAAGAGGCTTGGAATAGTTTCACTGAGAGTTTGTGGTGTTTTTGTGTGCGTTGTGTTGAACTCTTGCAGTGAAGCAGTCCCTGTTAGTCCCTGGTCCTTCTGATAACAACTGGAGCTGCTCTCAGCTCACTGTGGGACTGAAGGCTCCTGGGATGCTGTCAGTCACTCAAAGGAGCTTGGTCAGAGCTGTTTGTGCCCAGAGCTGGCTGCTAAGGATATATTTCAGTCAGCAGAGTCCATCTCCCACCTGACTTTGCAACCGTAATTGAACTTGCCAGGGTCTGTCATCCTGGGATTGCATTTATCAGACTTTCTTTGTCAGCTTTGTTACCATCACCTATCACCATGAGAGGCTGTCTTTTCAGCCAAGGGCCTGCAATGTTGCAATTAACATCAAAATTATTTCAAGGATTTTTATCCTGCAGGTAGCTTTGAAATGTTATTGTATTTTTACAGTATTCCTTCTCCCCTCGTTCATCTGTCTGCCATGTGTCTGCCAGGTTTTCAGTGCCTTTCTATTAATGGTCAAAGCTACTGTGCCCAGATAAAACAGGGGTGCCCAAGCAGCAGTTGCTGCCAAGCTTGTTGGATCCTGAAGGTCCTGTTTCACCCCAGTCAGGGCTCACATCTCTGCTTCCACGGAGAGAGAGGTGATTCCCTTTCCTGTACCTTCAGGGCAAAGGGAGGAGATTCTCTGTTCCCTTCAGGGGCTGCACCCCACTGCAGCCAAGAGCACTGCAAAAATAGGGCCTTTTCTTGTGGTCACTGGTGTAACATCATTGTTATTCCCTTGGTTTAACTGCAAAACTGTTACAACTGTTTGGTACCAACATTCAGAGGAAGAGGCAGAATAATCTCACTGCAACAGGTAGAGAGGATTTTAAATCAGCTGGGAAAATACAGGCAAATACCCTGAGTCAGTTACTTTTAGCATAGATGTTCCTGTTTGGGGTTGCCTTCCTCCCTCTGAAAGAGTAGTATGATGTATTTCTTTTTGCTCCTTTAAAAGGACATATGATAAAGAGCTTGTTTTCTGGAGACTCCTGACCCCAGGGTGGGTGTCTGAGCAGCACTGTGACTGCTAACCACATCCTGGTAAGCCTGAGCCACTTGTATCAGTGGGAAAGCAGCTTAGGAGTTCCAAGTTGGCCTTAGAGTTCCCAGCTCTGCTCTTGTGTTGATGACAGTGATCAATTAATAAAGTTAAATGGCAGAAGCAGTGATGTATCAGTAAGAATATAGGCAGAACAGAACACCAATGCAATAAAGGGGATTTGTGTTTTCTTCTGCTTCATTTTACTTGGTATTATTTAAGTACATTTTTTCATGCCTTAGGCTGTGTGGTATTTCCTCTTCTATCTTTTCCACTTAATTCTTTAACGAGTTTTTTCTTTCTGCTTTTTGGGAGACCACAAACACAAGGGGTATTCTGTGAAATGTTTGCTCTATTTTTCCAGCATTAACCTGCTTCTAGTGTCCCTGCCTATTTCAACTGCATCTTTTACTTCATCTCATTCCACTCAAACTTTAAGGCTTTCTCAGCTTTATCCTTTTTTTTTTCTTTTTCCCCCTGGAAATTAGTATTAAACTAATATATGAGTAATAACTCATCAAAGCCACTTGTATCTAAGAATCACTATGACCATCTAAATTATGTGTGGTATTTTTTGTCACCAAGTGTATGTGTTATAGGGAGAAGAAAAATATATCAGTTGAATTGAGGGAAGATAGAAGTTGGAGATAGAAAGTATTAACAGCCAAGAATCTCTGTTATTAAAAAAAAACCCAAAAAAAAACCCCAAAAATCTCTAGTATTTTAAACAAACAAAAAAAAATTATGCTGACAGGTTTGCCATGAGTAAAAAAACCCTGTCTATTCAGCAGTCAATTATGTTTGATAAAGGAAAGCTATCTGGCATACTGGACTAAGCAATGGGAGTCAAGAGTTCTGGATGCTGTCCCTGGCTTCTTTACAGAGGATGAGCCATCTATTTAAGTCAAGATACATGGCAAGATTTTTCCTAAATGAGATGTGGAAATGATCAGTTTGGGATACTTATTTCTACAGTGCTGAAATTCTGAAAACCTTGGTCCCTTTATGCTCTTTGGGAGCACAGAAATTGGGCAAGTTACTTCTGAATTTTTACCTGTTTCTACTTCCATTGTATTAAGATGTTGGATGTTTCTGTACGCAACAAAGAAACATTTAGCAAAGGTGTTCCTCTCCTCTCTGATTTAATTGATCACAGTGTGTTTGGGGTTCCATGTGCTGGGGCAGGAGCTGCTGGGGAGAAAGGAGGAGCTCTTTCCACATCTGTCGTGTGGCCCTTTATGCTTTTCATGGGGGTGATTTTTTTTTTAATGTTGTTTTTTCCTTAAATATACTGACCTTGAAGAATGCACCAATTTATCTTTTCATTCTCTCTATATTTCTTCCTCTCTTTTGTTCCCCATTTAGAATTATTGGAAGTAAAATAAATGCAGTGCTATTATATATGTACTTTAGGAGTATGTATTATCACATATATTCTCTTTCATGTGCAACAGGTTACACGAGATTTAATATATTAATCTTTCTTTTTTCTTAAAACACTTTCTTAGGCACGTAGTTTCTGTCTTGATGTCATCACAGGTAGCCCATATGCTTAGTGACGCATTGTTTTGTCTACAGTCTAACTCAATAGCATGCAATTTGGAGCATCCTTAATTATCCTACAAACCATTTTGTGATAATGAAACCAAATATGGTGTAGACTTGGCTGACATCTCTGTGATATTACTTGGCATACCAAATATTTCTGTTTCAAATATAAATTGGTTACTGCTTCTTCAAAATATGCATTCTATTAATTAAATCTATACTTGAGACATCATCCCCCCACCTCCCAAGCTGTTATAAGTATTCTCTCTCTCCTTGTTCTGTATGCAGACAGGGTTGGGTATAGGCTCTCTAATTTGACAAAAAGTAGGCTAACCTTGGGGTCTTTCAGTCCTACAACCACAGTTGAGTGTGCAGAGTCTTTCCATATAAGTAGGTCTTTTGTTCCACTAGAGCAAATGACTTAATTTCTTAGAGAGCTTCTTGTTGAAAAGGTTTAACTGTAACAGTCTTTACCTAATAGACCTGGGATTGCAGGGAGGTGATTAATGTGAATTAAAGGATCTCTGTGACACAGGACTAAAGGACAGAATTACGGTGCTGTTGTTGTTGACAATCCCACTCGTGCAATTTAATTCCTCCCTAAACCAGATTCCCAACATTTTGCATAAATGTTAAAGGAAAAGTCTAACTGGACCACATACTTTTCAAAAGTCTCTCTATTCAGGGATGTTCTGTTTATGCATTTTCCCGGGCAATGAGTGTCTTTGTCCCTTGAAATCCATCTATTTATTGCAGTGACACCTACTGCTGAGAGAGCTGATCCGCAGCAGGCTCGGATCCTGTTAAACTTGGCCAACAAGCACTTTGTGACTCAACCAGCAGATGTTTCTGTGGCTCAGGTCAAAGGCAACTTATGGACTCGGGTTTTTTTGCTTTGCTCCTAGCATTAAGTGCCAGGAAAGTCAACACTAGGTACAGACAGTTGACCTGACCAGTAGCAGGAGGAACTGAACCAGGCCCCCGAGGATCTGCAAAGACCAAAGCATTAGTCAGTTGAGCCACTGTGCTGGCTACAGTCCAGCAGTTTCAGACAACTGACTATCTGATTGCATGCCTGGATTTTAGTAATGATTTCACATACTTATTTGATGATTTGTATCCAAGCTTATGCTTCTGACAGGTGCCCTTGCAAACAAAATCTCGCTGGGCTATCACATATGAATATTTCACAGTCAATCATACTTTGATCTTTGGGACATATGTGCGTGCATTTGACATTATATTTAGCTGTGCACAAAATCTAAGTCTAAGCCTTTGTGAAATGAAAAAAAAAATCATCAACTCATCATTACAGTTTTGGATTTAAGTTGTTTCAAACTGTGCTTTGAGTTCTGTGGTCTTAACTCTTCTTTATTGATCTCTTTGTAATTGGTTCAGGGGGCCTGATCCTCCTGTCCTCACCCAGCTGAAATGCCTGGCCTTTTATTTGGAACTTTCCTGTGTGAGGAATGCAGGATTAATAGGGTCAACATTATGTATCTTTTAATGTTATATAATGGGTTAGAGCGTTGCAGACTTCCAGTGCAGTGCAGTGTCCTCAGATGAGAATTGGAGATTCAGAGCCCTTTCCATGCTGTAAAAATTACAAAAAAATTAAATAATAAATATGCTTTGTAGAGTCTTCCAGGCATTTTATTATTTTATTTGTACTCTGTGATAGTAAAGTGGTTCATTAAAAGCTTAATTTTAAGGTTTCTTCAGTCTGATGTGGATGCCAGTTAGATTAATTAAAGTGAATGATCAGATAGGAGCTACAGGAAATTGATCAAATTGGAGAGGGTTTAATCAGTTGTATACATTCCAAATTACATGAAAATAACAAATTTACTTTAAAAAATGCTGTTTCTAAAGTAACAGAAGCTTTAGTTTAATGAAGCATTCCACAAATAAGGCTCCAATATGAATTTTGGTATCACTCTTTGCTTTACTTTTACCATCAAAAGATCACTAGGAAAAAAAAAAGTAAAATGAGAATCAATGTTTATAAGCTAAGAAATAATGATCCCAGATGCAACCAGTGCCTGGAAAAAAAAATCATGATTTTTTTATTTTTTAATCTACTGAACTTTCAGTAGCAATTATTTATCCTTCTCTTCTTTGGATCTGACTTCTTAAGTATATGCAAGTGAAATAGAATAAATAAGGAGGAAAACAGATTTTGCTAAGTCACATGCAAAGTAGCAATAAATCAAACAGCTTGTCTGCATTCTTCTAATCTTTCTATTCTAATCTGTGAGTGAGATTTATAAATGACCTCTCCTCTCCTCTGTGCTCATCTTCCTAGATTGTGATCACAAACGGTTCACAGTCCTCCACTCCATGGGTGCTACCAACCAAAGACTGCTCTGGTGATTTATCTTCCACTGATCAGTTATCAGTCCCAAAGGCTGTGCTAACTAGAAAGTACCCTGCAGATGTAACAGGTATTTTAGAAAGCCACTCTCTTTCCAGCCCAGAGCAAAGGCAGTACAGCCTCAGCAAACCATTTTCTGTCTGCTAATGACTTTTGAAACTTCAAAATCCCTCTGCTAACCCTTCTTTAAGACATAAAAACTGTTGTGGAATGAGTTGGCTCTGTTGTTACTAAAGGAGTACTTTGTTTTGGAATCAATAAGCAGCTTGTTTAAATATCAGCACTACAAAGCAGCTACAGTTTTGTCAAATGCCTTCCTGGCTGCCCCCTGCGTGGTCCCGGCGCTGGAGGATGGGTGATGGTGTGGGGCTGTGGGATGGGGCAGCCCTGGAGCCTCCTGGGCTGTGGGATGGGGCAGCCCTGGAGCCTCCTGGGATAGGGGATGGGGCAGCCCTGGAGCCTCCTGGGGCTGTGGGATGGGGCAGCCCTGGAATCTCCTGGGCTGTGGGATGGGGCAGCCCTGGAATCTCCTGGGATAGGGGATGGGGCAGCCCTGGAGCCTCCTGGGGCTGTGGGATGGGGCAGCCCTGGAATCTCCTGGGCTGTGGGATGGGGCAGCCCTGGAGTCTCCTGGAGCTGTAGGATGGGGCAGCCCTGGAGCCTCCTGGGATAGGGGATGGGGCAGCCCTGGAGCCTCCTGGAGCTGTAGGATGGGGCAGCCCTGGAGCCTCCTGGGCTGTGGGATGGGGCAGCCCTGGAATATCCTGGAGCTGTGGGATGGGGCAGCCCTGGAGCCTCCTGGAGCTGTGGGATGGGGCAGCCCTGGAGCCTCCTGGAGCTGTGGGATGGGGCAGCCCTGGAGTCTCCTGGGCTGTGGGATGGGGCAGCCCTGGAATCTCCTGGGCTGTGGGATGGGGCAGCCCTGGAATCTCCTGGGCTGTGGGATGGGGCAGCCCTGGAGCCTCCTGGGGCTGTGGGATGGGGCAGCCCTGGAGCCTCCTGGGCTGTGGGATGGGGCAGCCCTGCTCCCCCAGAGCTCTGGGCAGGCTGTGCTCTGCTCCTGCACCAAACCAGCTCTCAGGAGCTGTGAGTTACAGGTGCTCTGCAATGCCTACAAAGCCTAAATGTGCTAATGTCACTAATGGTGATAGCCAATTACCAAGCTGGCCTTAATAATGCTTAAATAAAAACAAATAAGATAGGACACATTACCTGTAGGCCAACTTTCTTTTTTTAAAGACATCCTGTTATACTCCAGAAACCATATATTTTCCTGATATAATTATATTATACCCCAAGGAACAGGACACCTACTTAACAAAAACTCCTATGAAGTCGATGCAATTACTCTATTTTACATAAGTAAAATGAGAATAGAATCTGGCCTAATGTTTATTTCATTTTATCAGACTGGATAATGCTGTCCTGGTGGCATTAAATACAGCTGATCTCTCCCTCCCCTTCCGTGCACACATGTTTTTGTTAAAATCTAACTATTTACATCTATGTCTCTTAGTATTGCCTACAAATCAGTCAAAGAAGAGTAGGTCATTTATCCTGCCCTACTGTTTATATATTAATCATCTGGCAAATAAACTGCTCAGTATCCTACCCACCTCAGTAATATTTGTGATGTAATTTGTTTGGATGCCCAAATGTCACCAGCGTTGATTGTAAGAGATGAAAAAAATGTACTTGCTCAGCACACCAAGCTCTGGGCTAAAATGTAAGCATGAAATCTCTGGTTTATTTTTGTAATAATGTTTACAGCTGTTTAATGACCCTGAAAGGGTTCAGTAGTCTGGTGTTCTGTATTTCTTAACAGGAGTGTATTATGCTTATAACAGCTTTAGTTCAACTGTTTCGGCTGCAACAATAAGAACAATATTTAATAAAAATTCAATATATATTCTGATCTCAGCAATACCTGTTTACGAGTTGCTAAGAACTGAAGCAGTCTGTATTGGAGTATTTAGAATTTGCCAGTGGACCACAAGATAATGTAGATATATGTGAATTTTTCTAGCTGGAAAGATAAATACCAGGTCTATATTCTGAAAGCATAAGTAACAGTGTGTGTAGCTCTAACTGCTCAGAGGATCAGGGCCAGAGCGAGCTTGTCGTTTAAACACGTGAGCTTGTAAAGCATTACTTTGCTTACTGAACTGTAAATCTTTTAACTAACCTAATCTAAGCTATAATAACAGCACAACAGTGGCTTTAAAATGACTGTTTTCTCTACAGCACTGAAGAGGGGAGAGCTTCAGTGTGTGTGTGTGTCCAGCAGGAATGAACAGGTGTAAATAAGAGCTGAATTTGGTCCATCTGTTTACAAAGATAACAGGTGTGTGTCTGCACATATGTGTCTGTATACAGATCTTCATGTGCCTGCATATGTTTACATGTGTGCCCAGGCATAGATTTATCTTTAAATTCTCTCATCCTGCTTGCCATATTTTTTTTTCTCTGTTTCCAGCAAGAGGAAGCTCAGCTTCTCGTATTACATTAATGTAGTTGTGATGACAGGCATTTCTGGTGTTATAATTGGTTTTAAATTCCAGTAATCCATTTCAAATAGTTAAATAAAATCTGTGTGTTCAATTGAAATGGCTAAAGCCAGAACTTTCGCTATTGATATCACAGGAAATAGTCTTGAGGGCAAAAATGTGAGTGAAATCAAAATAACTATTAGTATCATCAAAGGGACTTGAATGTCTCACTGTACCTTTATGTAGGAGATGAGAGAGAGTATTTTATAATATCTGTATCCCATAGTGAGTTTCATAAGCTGAGCTCCTGCTCAGAGGAGCAGGATCCTGCACACTGGGTACAGTTTGTGGCCAGATGGCCTTGGCTGGTTGGTGTGTTGCCTCCCAAGGGTGCTGCTGCCCTGCCCAGTGCAGAGTGAACCCAGCTGGGTGTAGCCTGTGTCTGCAGCGGGGTCGGTTTGGGGCTTTTTGGCCACAGCAACTCACCTGGGCAAGAGCTGAGGGTTTCTTTAGCCTAGAAAGGGCAGCCCATGACTCCTGATCCCAACACGCTCCGGTGCGGTGCCATGTCTTGAGACACTGTCTTTACCCAACATTTGAGATAATTAAAGGTCAGAAATTTACTAAATAAACTTCAACAAATATATTTTGAATTCTTTAACAATCTCAAATTTGATTTGCAGTTCATTTTGTAAACATTTGTTAACTACAGAGAACATTGTGCTTCTGTTCCCAGCACGAGCGATGGCAAAACATTCTGTGCCTTTCCTTATATGAGAGATCAGGATCATGAAAATAATGTGATAGACTATATATTAAACAATTGAAAGCTAGAGGTCTTCCCTATCATGGAGCATCAAAGTAGCACTTATAAATTGCCTTTTCCAGATTTTTTATTTTTGTATACCTTGACACCAAGTTGGGTACCATGAACTGCAGGGGCCCCAGAGGGGAATGAAAGCCCCTTACTGCCCCTGGTGTAACCCTCTCTGGCCATAGATCTAGACAGGGATGATAGATAAAGAGGGAGAGAATGAAATTGCTAATTTTTTTTTTTTTTAGAGAAATTAGGAAAATTAGATTGAGTTATCTAATTCATAGTGGAATGATGGATGAGGCTGTGTTTTGTTTCTGTCTTGCATGTGGATACAAGATGAGATTTTGGTAGGTTTTGCTGTGAAAAGGCCGAGGGATACCAGGAGTGGTTTCTGTGAAAGCTGAACAGTAGCAAGGTCCCTGTGTTCAGAAAAGCTGTGACTGGGCATGGCAGGAGGAGAAATTCCACAGGGCAGTACTTTCAGTGCCTGCAGATGAGGGGGGAAATGCAGTTCAAGTGAAGAATACATCTTGAGATGGAGGTAGCTGGATCCCAGGAACTGCACAGCTGATCAGAGTGGGTGGCATTCAGAGCTGGTTGTTGCTCACTAGGCAGAGGCTTTGCTGACCTTTCTGCATATTTAATAAAAAATGTAAAACATTTGCCATGCCAAAAGATCCATTGGGGGGGGGGGGGGTTAGGCTCCCTGACTTGATCCAAAATTATTAGTCTTTAAATGAGAAATTATGGATTTGGTATTCCTCTAAACTATTTTTTTTACTTGTTCTTTCAATATTCTACATTAAATATTTCTCTATGATTTTGGAAGACAGAAAATAGCAAAAAGGAAAAATTGGAAAACTTGCCGTGTTCCAGCTACAACTGCTGTTACTTTATTAAAGTTATATTTGAAAAAGGAGCACAGAAACCTCAACCACAACTCCCCTCCCCAATCCAAATAACCATACATTTGAACTGATGCTTAGGGTTAAACATCAGAATTAATAAATTCCACTGGGATCTGTCAGCATTTCCAAACTTTGATAGAGCATAAAATGCTAAAATTAACTACCCAAACCTCTCCGAGCATGTAAAAACACCAGGTCCTATTGAGATCAACCAAAAAAAAAATAAATTTAGACTTTAGTTTTGAAGCTGTTATAGAATAATGACAATTCACAAAGGCCTTTCTAAATATTCCTCAGTGTTTGTGTGTGTCAGCACATGCTATGCATTTCTGGAATTGTCATGTTCTTGTTTGCCAGTGTGCCTTGTTTTAAGCATGGTGGGGAGAAATAACACTCCTGGGTATGTGGAATCCAGACAAAAAGTAGATTCAGGTTTTAGGGTTTCTCTTGTGTTGTTATTTGTGAGAGTATTTGTTATTTTTTTTTAAGAAGCACATAGGCAGAAATTCAAAATCTCAGTTAACTTCCGGCAATGGCAGACCTAAGGACCACAAGTATTCAGTTGTTTAATTAATCCTTTTGAACATGAATTTGATTTGTTCCAAAAGTTAAGCAAACTTTCAAAAATTAAATAAAAAATAGAAGTGGTTTGTGTGTACCCACATTTTGAATGATTTTGTGGTCTGCTGCACAGAAAACTTGAATGGAAATTAAGAATTTTCCTTGTTTACTACATGGCCTTGGGTGAACACCTGGCTTGATTATGTTCTCCTACTCTCTACTTTTGGAAATCAGATACTGCAAGCTAAATTTAAGTGGAGTCCTTTTATAGACTTAATTTCTTTATATTTTTATGAATAACAACATTGACAGCAGGCAAATAATGGGCCCCCAATATGTGACCTAAATCAGACTGTTAAATTTTGAAAAAGATCTGTTATGTATATGGGCAAAATTAGGTAGCCCTTGTTCTTTTTTAATACACATGAATACAACTCTTTCCTGTACTTACAAGATCTGCCTTGTGTCACAACCTCAGTCATCTTGTCAGGAGCAAAGAGGTCTCCCCTCAAAGACCTCCCATACTTTGTTTTTAGGCCCTGATCCTGCAAATACTTAATCATGTGTGGAACTTTGCTTTCAAGAGTCACCCTTTGAAGTCTACTGGACTGCTCCCATGAGCACAATTACATGCATTTTAAGTGTGTGCCAGATCTGGACCTTGCATTGTCTATCAAGTGGCCACTGTGGAGCTGTGTGAGGAGTGGAGTCCAACCAGGGTGTGCCTGGAGCCTTTGTGGAAGACACAGGGAAAAAATGCTTTTGGCTAAAGCCAAAGAGAGGAGTGACCAAATTAATTTTTTAAGAACCTATAGAATTCAGTGGTTTTGAGAGTGAATAAAGTGTCATATCATGCCACTGAACAACAAAAATCTTAATTGTAGTCTAATATAATCTTATAGCATCATATAGTTTATGAATTAGTTATGAGAAACTTTATATTTTTAACAGAATTTTATAGATACATTATATCTGTATAGAGTAGAGAAATGGCAAGGATAGATTATTGTGGACAATTATGCAGACCAGAACAGAGCACTTGTGTTTAACAAACAGCTCTGAATTCTAATTTCTAGCAATATACATAGTGTAGCTACGATTTGTAGTCATTACTGTGTATTAGGAAAGTCATTAGAATTCTTAAACTTGTTGAGGCTTTCCACAACACCTTTCCTAGATTTTAATTGGTTTTATCTAGTTCCATAAGAGAGCTCTTTAAAACAAATCAAAGTGTCTTAAATCACATGTATCACCCATCGAAGGACAGAGATATTCCTTCTGTAATCTGGCAAGTTTTCCTAGGAACAGAAATCTGAAGGTTCTCAACCATGAATTAAAAGACTTGGCAGAAGATAATTTATGTGCCTTTTGATGAGCTCACTTTCAAAATGACAAAATAACAATGTTTTGTAACAGAAGGGTTAAATCTTAATCTCAGAGGTTTACAAAGCTGCTAGTCGCAGTCTCCTTAAAATTTAATATACCTCGTTAATGCTTACTTGCAAACACTGAAGGATTTTTATGATTATAATCATGTGTTACAGCACCTAGTACTGTTTCTAAGCAGCATACTAATCAGCTTAATGAGATATTACTGCACTTTTTGTTGACTAAAGCAAAATCCCTTTTATTGTTCTAAAGCTTGTCCTTTATTTTTTCCCAAAACATTATCTTGTTTTATTGTACACCAGTAAATATCATACCATCGGTTTTTTGTCAAATCATAAAACTATCTTTCTCATTGTAGAATGTGTAATATATTGAATATGGTTAATGGAACTGAAAGTTACAAATGGATTTCTATTTTGGGGTTTTTTTTTGCTGGCTTTTTAAATGAAAATGGGAGAGATGCATAAGATTTCTTTTTTTATAGATTTAGAAATGCAGACAGGTGCAGTTTCACAAGAAGGACAAGGGAGGTGGTAAATGCCTTTGCCCCTTCTGTAATAACTAGATTTTGAAATTGTCGCATATTTTAAAATAGTAATGAATAGTTCTTGGTACACATGCAGAATGAGTACATGTATGATCAAAACTGTGTAGCACAGTTGGCACTTAATACACTTTTAATTGTTTTTACACTAATTCCTTTGCATTATTATGAGTAGGTAAAACATAAAATGCAAATTGTACGCCAGTGATTCAATGCTTGTAGCTCTTTCACAGTCTGAATCTAAAATATCTTCTGATTTTCAGAGATGGAGGAAGCTAGTTTGTGCCTTGGTGTTTCTTCAGCTGTGCCAGAAGCTGACGCTCATCTCAACAGCACCATACTCAATGGGCAATATTCAATGAGTCAGAAGCTGCACCAGATCACTTCCCAGCTCAGCCATGCCTTCCCAGAGCTCCAGAACAGGCAGAATCCTGAGGAGAAGGCGTCAGTGCCACTAGAAGACAAAAGTCACATGTCCATAGCAAACCAGCCCATCAGCAGCCAGATGGCCCTGCTGGCAAACCAGCTCAACAGAGAGGTGGACACCAGCTTGAACGGGCGTGTGGATCTGCAGCAGTTCCTCAATGGACAGAACCTGGGGATTATGTCTCAGATGAGCGACATTGAGGATGACGCCAGGAAGAACAGGAAGTACCCCTGTCCCCTGTGCGGGAAACGCTTCCGCTTCAACAGCATCCTCTCGCTGCACATGCGCACCCACACTGGAGAGAAACCCTTCAAGTGTCCCTACTGTGACCACAGGGCAGCTCAGAAAGGCAACCTGAAGATACACCTGCGTACTCACAAGCTTGGGAACCTTGGCAAAGGTCGTGGAAGGGTCCGAGAAGAAAACAGACTTTTGCATGAGCTGGAGGAGAGAGCGATTCTTCGGGACAAGCAGATGAAGAGCAGCCTCCTGCAGCCACGACCCGATGTGAAAGCACAGCAGCACACCCAGCCCATGCCGCTCGCAAACTGCAACTTGTCTGTGCCACCTAATCACAACACACCTGATATTTCAAACCCTGTTCCCTCTCCAAAGCCAGCCAGTGTCCAGGAAGAGGTTGTCGCTCAGACAGCCGGGTTCAGATGCACGTTTTGCAAAGGCAAGTTTAAGAAGCGAGAAGAGCTGGACAGGCACATAAGGATCCTACACAAGCCTTACAAGTGCACTCTGTGTGACTTTGCTGCCTCTCAGGAGGAGGAGCTGATCAGCCACGTGGAGAAGGCTCACATAACTGCAGAGTCAGCACAGGGCCAGGGCTCCAACGGGAATGGGGAGCAATCCACCAATGAGTTTCGTTGCGAGGTGTGTGGCCAAGTGTTTAGCCAAGCCTGGTTCTAAAGGGCCACATGAGAAAGCACAAGGATTCCTTTGAACACTGCTGTCAGATCTGCGGGAGGCGATTCAAAGAGCCTTGGTTTCTTAAAAACCACATGAAAGTTCACCTGAATAAGTTATCTGTAAAGAACAAATCTCCTAATGATCCTGAAGTACCTGTCTCCATCAGCAGCATGTCCCAGGAAGCTCATGCAAACTTATATTCAAGATATCTGTCATGTTTGCAGAGTGGCTTTCTTCCCCCTGACAAGGCGAGGTTGAGCGAACAAAATCAGATCTACAACAAAGGAGATATGCCCATGAAAGAGAAGGAAGTCTTGGGGAAGCTCCTTTCCCCCATTTCTGGCATTGGCCACAGCATTGCCGAAGGGGATAAACATTCTTTATTGGGCTGTCTCAATCTGGTGCCTCCTCTGAAATCCAGCTGTATAGAAAGGTTACAAGCTGCCGCCAAAGCAGCAGAGATGGATCCAGTAAACAGCTATCAGGCCTGGCAGCTTATGGCAAGGGGAATGGCCATGGAACATGGCTTTTTGTCTAAAGAGCAGCAGATACAGCGCAGCCACGAAGACACTTTGGCAAATGCTGGAGTTATGTTTGATAAGGAGAAGCGGGAGTATGTGTTAGTAGGAGCAGATGGCTCTAAGCAGAAAATGCCTGCTGATTTGGTTCACAGCACTAAAATGGGCAATCAGAGAGACTTGCCAAGCAAACTAGACCCTTTAGAAGGCAGTAGAGATTTTTTGTCACATGGTATGAACCAGGGACTCGATTACAACTTACAAAGTCATGGAAACATAAAAGAAAAGCCAACTGAATGCCCGGACTGCGGAAGGGTTTTTAGAACATACCACCAAGTGGTCGTTCACTCCAGGGTCCACAAAAGAGACAGGAAAGGAGAAGATGAAATAATTCAAGGTAGTCTCGATGAGCGGCGTGGGTCTGGAAGTGATCAAGAGTCTCAGTCTGTCAGCAGGTCGACAACACCAGGGTCCTCTAACATTACTGAAGAAAGTGGAGTAGGTGGGGGTCTCTCGCAGACAGGGAGTGCTCAGGAGGACAGCCCTCATCCTTCCTCACCCTCCTCTTCAGGTATGATAACTTCTTCCCTCTCTGCACTGAAAGCTTCATAGCTGTATTTGGAATCATGGCAGTAAAGTAGTTTATGCATTCTCTTGTCAGGTTGTTTCCTACAGTCCACAGGGATGTGCTATTATTTGCCAGAACATCTGTGTTTGGGTTCCTGCAATGCCTTTGAGGTTAATTCTCTGCTCACCCTTTTCCCCTCCAAGGGCAGCGGGTTTCCCAGCCTTTCAGCTGACACCTTCCTGCCCTGCAGGGTCTGAGCAGCCACCAATGGCTGTGCCTCTTCCAGGGCCTCTCCCTCCTGGTTTTGGAAGGTGTTTTTTTCCTCCTCTTCTATTCATGGTGTCTCTCTTGCAGATCCTGCCCTGTCCTCTGTGTAAAAGGGTGAGGAAAGATGCCTTCTTTGAGCTGCAGTTAATAAACTGCATGTTGGCTCCCCTCTCTGATTGCCCTCCCTCTGACAGCCATGTCAGTTCCTTAGCTATGTCCTTATACCTGGCCACCGGGCTGATTAAAAAGAGATTCAGAAATACAAATTACTAACCTTTTGACAATCTTCTAACTTATGTGCAGATTTTAACTTGTATGAAGCCTTCTGCTTAATTCACATCCGTTTGAAAGTACAAGAAAAAACAGAAGTCAGACTGAAACATTTTAATTGTATTATATGTCATGTTACTTGCTGTGTATAAAATAGCAAAGCAGATAATATTTCATTGGAGATCTCTATAAAATATTGAGCTTCCTGGTACAATTTTTAAAGTTACTAGCCTATGACTGCTGAAATAAAATCTCCAAGTAATAACAGGTAAGATTTCTGGCCTCATGTATATTTCCAAAGTCACTTACTAATGGA
>NC_050489.2:6494509-6522009 GCF_012460135.2 Molothrus ater | reverse complement strand
TCTCATATATAGATATATGAGTATATATATATATATGTATATATATATATAGTTATATATATACATGAGTATGTATATATATAACTCATATGAGTTATATATATGAGTTTTTTCTTGGTGTTTGTTCATTCTCACAATTTATAGGGGCACCACTAAATTGTTACAGCTCTAATACAGCATGGGGAAAGCTGAAAATGCAGCCCAACCCAACGTTGCCTTTCTGGGAAGTCTGACACTGATTTGGCCATCTGAATGCCACTGGTTTGGATGAGCCTGCCTAGGTGTCCTAATATCACACTCCAAGGTAGGGTAAAAGCCCCCAGATCCTGGAGGAAGGGTCACAAGTCTCAGAAATATTGACTTTTTCTGGGAGGCTGAGGAATAGGCTTCATCATCCTGAAGCCCTGAATAGTTTTGGCAAAATGTGATTGCCTGTCTTCTTGGTAACAGAGCAGGTGAATATTAGTAAGAAATCTCCATTCCTGGTGGCTTGAACTGCTGTCACTTGGCAGTGCAGGGAAAGTGGACTCTCCTTTTCCCCAAAGCAATGCTGTCACTCACAGCTGACATCTGTCATTACTACTGGTCTGGATAACAGTGAGTCCCTAGAGCTTAAAAAGAGAGATGGCTGCATCTCCACTCTATTTTTCTGGTAATGAAAGTAAGCTTGTCTCCTTAGGGCTGAACCAAGGAGCGTTGCCAGCCTGTCCCAATACAGGGAAAGTGCCTGTGGTTACTTGAGCTGAGTCTGTTCCCTGCAGTCCCTACTGTGCAGGCTGGCTTGCACCAGGGGTTGGTAGCTCTTCCAGTTCCATGAGGGGTGTGGAGAGAGTTTTTGGTTGTAAAATATATGAATTCTGATCCATTTCATGTCCCTTTGATAGCTGCATCTGAGGGATTTTTGAGAAACTCTGACAGGGCTGTTGTTCCTGATGGGTTTGTACCTGCATCAGTGGGTGGTAATCAAGTGGAATTTAAGACTCTAGCTAACACTCTTCCCATCTGTGGAGCATCCCTTCACCCTTATCACCAGCAAATGCAGCCTGATTTGTGGCATCTTTACCAATCATGACTTGATCTAGTTACTGTACCAACTTAATGCTCTCCCTTATTTGTGAGGAAGGCTCCTCCTTGCACCCTCTCTGCCTGGGCTAGCTGCAGTTGGACATTCCCAGTGTGTGGGACAGTAACTTTGGGCTTTCAGAGACTCCCAGGAGCCTGGCTGCAGTTTCACAGGCCAGCATGTCAGTGACTGTTATCAAGAGTGAGTGGGAAGGAAGCATTAGGCAGGGATCCAAGAAGAGGGTGACAGAGCAGTGGGGTATTTTCTCTTTGTGCACAGCAGTCACATGGAGTGTGACATTCCCAGGAGCTCAGTGATGGACAGCCTCAGTCACTCAGTGGAGTAGCAATACTTTGGGCCTTGTTTAAATATTACACTAAAGACTAGGAGGCAGAAGTAAGGATGGGACTTCTGGGCCATGTCTGGTGTTTTGAGCTCATTTCTGATCTTTCTGGAGCAACAGAGACAGTGCAGTGTTAATGTTAAGGATCTCCCAAGAAAAATCACTGAATGTGCAGTAGAGTTACTGCTATTTATTTTTTAAATGTGCTTTGTAAGAATGGCTGTAAGTGGGATTTATACACTCATACTTCTGTCAGCTGTGCTTCCTGTTCATTTCTCTCTTGAGTTCTAGCCATGTTTTCCTCCTGTGTCTCTTTTTAGATGACCACTTCATCACATTTTAAGGAATGCCTTACCACATATATCATATTCTAATGTAATTGAAAACTGGTCTACTCACATCTTATCTAACACCAAGGTAGGGGAGTAACCTATTTATCAAAAGCTGCATATTTTTCCCTTTTAATGATCTAACAAAACTATTCAGAGAGGGACAGAAGTAAATCTGAAAAGACTTTCTGAAATGTCTTAAGCATCCATCTTAAACACTTTGTACTTTCCTGGGAGATTTATGGAATACCAGGTATGATCTGACTGGGACCAAAAGGTGATTCAAAGATTTCTGTGAACAAAAGAAGAGCAAACAGCCATTTTTCATAATTTGTAGAGAATTCAATGAAAGGACAGAACATCTTTGATTTTGATTAGCAACTGGAAATAGATGGGTTTATAAAGATGCCATATATGTAAAGAGGAAAAATTATAGAAGTGGAAGAAATTACTGTTATTTTGTATATTCCAGTGCCTTTATCTTAATCTTATGGATCTTATGGGTCTAGGTATGTGGTATGTGCACATATCTTTAATCAAGTAGATATCTACTATGATTAATATATTCCTTGTTATTCCTTCACTGAAAAAGTAACTTGAGACAAATGTGTGCCAGTACAGTGAAGAACTCTAAGGCAACACAGAACCACATTTACCACTCAATGGTATCAGTGTCACCACAGTTATTTCCTGTTCTGTGTAGAAATAATACTGTGGTTGCTCAGATGCTGCTCAGTAGTATCTGTGTGTAAATGCTGATTTTTGATGGTATAAATATAGTATAATTATAAGGAATTTTGTTTGAAAAGGGCTAAGTAATTAAAGTGGACATTACTAAAAAGGGTAAGCAGGAGTAGTGAACAAATACAGAACAGTTTATATTACTGTCTTTTTGGCAGTTTCTTTTAAGTCTCATTGTTGAACATACTGATACTTTGCAGTGAAAACCAAACTCACTTTCAGTGACACTAAAGGGACAAGGTCATATGACTTGGGCAATGCACAGTGGTAGCTGTGAAATCCAGGCAAGAGAAAGGTATGAAAATACTATGGTACAAGGGAATCCATGTTACTTACTTACCCACTAAACATCATTTGCACTACCTTTTATACAAATACTGAACACAGCAAGTTTGTCTATGTTTGAGAGAGTGTCTGATGGCAGGATTCTACCTTTCTTGTTCTACTCTCAGTTTTCATATAGGGGACAGGTTCAGTAGCTGTCTGAACTTGGGGAGAGAAACTGAAGCCAGTGAGGCTGCTGAAATAACACCAAGGAATAGGCTCCATTTCTTTTGCACTGAAAGAACTGTGAAAAGACCTGAAAGTATGTTTGCAGCAGCCAGAACTGAAGAACTCACAGCTGTGGGTACAATTGATGCCCATCAATTCCCAGGCATTCTCCTCCCAGCTCCCCTGTGGTGAATAGCAATTTTTTGCAAACATATCTCAGGGCAAAAAAAAGATGCACAGGAGTGACCCTGATGCAGGTTCTCAGTGTGTTGAGGGGAGTGATTAGTGTCAGAATTAGGCATGCTGCAGATACCTTGCTTTTTATGTGCAGCAACAGTGAAGTGATCTCATCAACTATCTGAACATTCAGCAAGTCCAAAATCAAATGCTTGTGTGTCAGATATACACAGCTGTATTTGTACTGTTGCTCTATCTAAAGAACATGCCAATTGCTTTACTTAGAGTGAGTTGAGAGACTCATTACTAAGAACATGTATAGCATTATCAATGAAAAAACATTATTGTTCTTTTCCTCAGTGGTTTTAGTGTCCTTGCTTATTCTTTCATAGGAGCCTGTACTAACGTGTCTTCAGAGACTGTGGGGCCTATTTCTCTGCTCCCCTGTGCTGTGTGTTGGCATTGACACCTCTGCACAGTGAGTGGGGGTGTGAGTCCACACAGGCAGCCAGGACAACCACAAACTCAGAGATAGAATGCAAAGAGTAAATTTATTTCTGCTACCTCTCTAACCAGGGACACCCCAAAGCAGAGGCACACCAGAGGAGACACAGGCACTGTTAAGCTCAGTCCCTGCCAGGGGATCACTGGCTGCTGCTCATGCTGGCTTATCGAGGGTTATTCCCAGCTGCAAGGTCACTTGAGCCATTTACAGTCCTCCTCGCCAGTCTTCCGCTTTTTAACCCGTTCCTCCCAACTTCCCACCCCCTTGCTCAAGAGACCACTGCTGCTAGGGCTGGAGATGTAGGATGGGGGATTTACAGAGGCACTTAAGCGTAGGGGAAAAGGAATAAACAAACAAGCATACAATGCTCTGAGTGAAGTGTCCCACCCCTCCTGTCAGGCACCACCGGTAGGCTGTGATCTGTAGTCCTTGAGATACTGCATGATGTCCCCCACGCCGACTGGTTCTGCAGCCAGGTCAAAGCAGCACACGCCTTCAAACTTGGACCAGAGCTCATGATGTTGAAGGGGGATGTAGTTCTCCAGTAACCAGTGTTGCAAGGTTCCACAGTGTGCATCAGTTACTCCCAGTTATAAGGGAACAGCTGCCTTGGATATCCAAGTTAAACCTCGCATGAGGGCACACATCACCTGCTCTACAGATACTTCCCAGAAAGAATAGTGACAAGTTAGTTACAGTGAAAAACAACCACGCACAGGTATTTACATATTGATTTTGCAGAATTATATCCAAGATATGTGCTTATAGTACAAGCCTAAAAAGCACAACAAGCCAGCCTGTGGAGGAAAACAGGAGTGTCATCTCTGTCCAGTGATTCACATGTGATTGCTCCAGCTCCTTCAGCTAATATCACTCCAGGCCTGGTAACTGGAGATTGGGTAACGGGCCACACAGGTTGGAGAGGTGTGTCTTGTGCTATTTTAGATGGAAATTTGACTGGATGTTTGGTTTGTGACACCAATAACATAGTTCTAGTGCATCCCCCCTAGATAAGGCACAGGATATAATCAAAGATACGTGAAATACAAGCACGTGAGAATATATTAACAGAGGCTATAGAATAAAAGGAAGAAGATAGAGACAATGATACTGCATTGTCAGAAGTTATTATATGAATGAGCACATCTAGATAAAGGGCTTGCACAATCCATTGGCATAAACAATTCCATTTCCTCTATAATATTTTGGGAAAGCCACCATCTTAAGGATTTTTGGTCCTCACTGTGTTTTGTACTGTAGGTGTACAGTCATGTTGTTTTGGCCTGTAATTCTTTCAGTTTCTTGCAGTGCCCAAGCTGCATCTTTAATTCATTTTCCCATCAGGATATAATGTATGGCAGTGCCTTGGAATAACTGGGACCAAGATTCTACAGATTATTTTTTTTGCTGTTTGGTCCAGTCATAAACCACAATCCCCATGAGACTGTATAGTCTAGAATTATTATTTCTAATTTAAAAGGATTTCCTTGTCTAGGAGTGCATAATTGGAACTCTTTCAGAGTGTAAATGTGTGTGATCTATGCCACCCCACCATCTGCTAAATCTGGCTAAATCTCAATCTCAAAGTCTGAGTACTCACCCCAAAGATTTCCATCCCATTCCTTGGGATCCCGTGAAGGTTTCATAGCTGGAGCACGAACTTGGGAGATCAGCACCTTATTTTCCACATATTTATGCCTGGGTGACACCAGCTGCTGTATAGTGCATTGCTGCTCGTAGCGCTGCTCTGCCTGAGTGGTGGTCACTTCGTGTGCGATCATCTTTGCAGCCCGCAGAGTCACGAGCTCCCTCTCCAGCTCCCTGACCTTGCCCAGCAGTGCGGTGACCTCGCGCTCCAGCGCCCGGGCGTAGGTCACCAGCTCCAGCTCCCTGACCTTGCTCTGCAGCGCGATGGCCTCGCAGTCGCGGGCTCGGGCGTAGGTGAGCAGCTCCAGCTCGCTCACCTTGCTCTGCAGTGCTATCACCTCCCTGTCCAGAGCCCTCAGCCCCGTGGCCAGCAGCCAGCCCAGCCTCCCTGCCAGCTTGCGGGAAGACTTGGATGCCCCTTTCCAGGGCAGCCCGCGCATGGCGATCTCCACCCTGTGCGGGCTCACCACCACCCCGTCGTCGATTTCGGGCCACGTCTCTGGAGAAGCCATTGTGGCAAGGAAAGTGGCCACGGGGGTCCAGCGCTCGGTGCTGGGCCATCCTGGAATGTGGGGATTCACCACCACAGCCTCTCCAGCCCCTGACTTTTTCAGCTTTTTCAGCTTTTTTGGCTTTTTTGACCTTTTCGCTAGCCACGACATGGTTGTTCCCAGATCCTGACAACTGTGACAAGTGGGCACAGGCAGGCAGCTGGGATAGCCACCAGGTCAGGGCTAGAATACAAAGAATAGATTTATTTCTGTTACCTCGCTAATCAGGGATCCCTGAACAAGCACCCAGGCAGGGGCACAGAAGTGGGGATGCAGGCACTGTTAAACTTGGTCCGTGCTGTTCACGCTGGTTCATCAAGGGTTATTCCCAGTTGCACGGTCACTTGAGTGGTTTTCAGTTCTTCCCTTCAGTCTTCTGCTTTTAAGCTGTTTCCCCTAACAGTGGGAAATAAACACAAATCAGAAGGGAAGCACTTTGTGTCAGTTTACATGTGTTTTGCAAAAATATAAATGATTGTGCAAGGCTGTGGAGAATTGGAGTGTGTACGGCACTAGTTTCATATTATTTCTTCCCAAAAGTGCATGAAATGATCTTTTATCAAACTTGATCCACCAAACTTTAGTGGAACTGAATTGAAATTTTTTACAGTGTAAAACATGTAATTTACAGTGTTTTTAAAGTATAGCTTTTACTGTGAATGAAGGATGTCCAGGTACCACAGATAGAAGGTAGGCGAGTGTGTGTGTGTGATCCAGTGATGTTGTCTTACTGGGCTTTTAGTAATTTTCTGCCCTTGACTGGCATTAAGCTCCTATGCTTTCTATTGAAAGAATTCTGATTGAATAAACATTTTTGGTTTTTTTTACTTCCTGACTTGTATTTGAGCAGCACTGCTGACTTGAATTTAGCTTGATAAGGCTATTGAACCTAGAAAACTTGGGAAGTTTTTTGAAGTTTAATTGTCAATACACTGCACTACTGTGCTTGTTCATCATCTGGATTTTCACAGCTCTAGTCAGAATTTCAAAGGGTTCTGTAGCCAAAGAAAATACCAGACATTAAGTAGCAGGGCTTCCTTAAAGTGTAGACTAAATTTTGGCAAGTACAGAAAGTAGTGTTTCAAAACTCTCTGTTTTCATTGTTGCTGTGTTCGCAGAAAAGTCCATAGGAGACTAACCAAAGAGAAAATTAAGATTACTGCATTGAGAATAAAGATACAAAGGTCAGGTTAAAAGAAAATAAATAGGGCAGACTCTTTAACAGTGATCATTTCAGCCACTGGGTTCCAGTCAGTAATTTTCAAAACAGTCACTAATGGATAGGTACTATAATAGGAACAACATGAAAGTCCTCAGATCAATTTAAAATAATTCTGTAAATTCTTCAATTAAAATCAGAACAAGACAACCCACATTTGAGCTGATTAATTTATGTCATTTCTATATATTAAATAGAGAAAGTGGCTTCCTTAGTTGTATCTTTCACTATATTTAATCAACTGCATAATATTGGTTGTCAGCTTCAGATGTGGAATCATACTGAAGAAAAAGGATTAAAGGAAATAAGTTGTAACTGTACTTGTACCTTGAAGGAATAATGTTTTTTACTCTTAAAATACTACCAGAAAATGAGTATCCTTGTAATCTGACTCCTCCATGAAAAAAAATTATGGGACAGTTGGACTGTTTTCTGAGGGATAATATGAATATCAATTGACATTTGTACTGTGGAAGGATGAGTGAGCTGTTGTTGCATTAAGGCTATGGGTATTTAGCAGAAAATAAACCCCCTTGTGTCCCAGCCAGTCCTCAGAGATCAGAGGGGCTGGGTGCACTTGGGTTTCATTTCAGCCAATTTAACCCCCTAGCTCTGTCTGAGTTCAAAAGAACTTGCAGGAGTACAGGAGTGCTGTTATCATCCAGTACCATAGGTCTGCTCTTGTTCAATAAGGATTGTGCCTGATCCAGGATCACAAATACATGTTGAAAGTTTATTAAAAGAGCAGGAAAGGAAAGCAGGTTCCCAGCTGCCAGTGACAAATGCACTGGCTCCAGAGTGCTGACGTGTGCCATGGCAGCAAGCATACAGTAAGATTCTCATAGCTGTAAACATATCTATATATCTCTATATAGATATATCTATAAATGGAATATTCCCGAGCGCTGGAGACGCAAAGCTCACCTAAAGTGTCCCTGCAGGAGAGGGCAGAGACAATCCACTGGCTGGTCCTGAGCAGGTAGAGATGCTTTCCTCCTCCAGAGGTGTTTTCCTCCTCCAGCCTTTTGTGCCCTGAAGCCTCCCTTTTATATTATAAATTTTGTTCTGTCCCAAGGGAAGGGGACAATTGCATGTCACGGACAGGGTTTGGTGACTTTGGTCATACATGCGTTGCATGTCCCATGTTCTCCTTCATTGGAATCCTGAGGGATGTGTAAGTCAATATGTTAATGGAGCTTAATGAGAGTCTCTGTTACTCTGTCAGAATTTATAATTGAAAAAGAGGTAGCACAAACACTTTGGCCCTCCTCCTCCACGTACTGAGGCAGCAGCAAAGGCTCTCTGACCTTCATCAGAGGGTCTTTGTGCACACCCTTATCTCCCTAATGAAACAGATTTATAACAAGTGTTGTTTTTCACAGTGAAGGGAGTGTGGCTTTTGGCTGGTACAGAGGCTTGATGTTCTCCTGTGCCTCACTGGAGCAATGTTGGGCCATGAGATCTCTGAGACTGCTTAAGCCAGGTGCACAATAAGCAAGAGGCCCTGTTCATGCTTTTCTCAACCAGCTTCATCAACTCTTCACTATCTTAAAGTAACACTGTACAATTCTGATCATTTCACCACAGCTTTTGAGCATGTAAGAGTTATTATGTAGGTGTTTTTTATGCTTTATTTTTGCCATCTAGCTTTATAGTTAATCTTTTATTTTATTTTCTGCTATCATATTCTTAACTGGTTATTACAATTATGAATTACAAATAGAATAATTTTCTGTTCTAATACCAGTTAATATCATCTTTTGAAGTATAAATTAGAAGGGCAAGAGTGTGAGCTAAGAGTCCTCCAGGTTTGTAGTTGGTATTTTGTCAGTGCAGCCCTGTCTCACACCAATGATCAAACTCAGTAGGCAGTTATCACTGAGCTCACTGGGTTTGTCTGCCTGTGACAGTGCCAACAGCAGGAATGTCACTTCTCTAAAAAACTTGCAAGATTGTGCACTAGGAAAGAGGCACTGCACTTTGGAGTGAGAGGAAACCACAAAAGCTGTCCATCCACTCCACTGCATTCTAAAACAAAGTGTGCACAGAAGTAACATTAGAAATAGTTTTCAGTGACCTAAATATTGCTCCTACTACTCTCTTAGACTCTTACCATTTATAACACAGCCTGCTGATAAGCTGGAATGAAACCTATATGAAGGGAGAGAGATGAAGAAATAGATGACCTCTCCTGAAACTTTTTGGTTTGCAACGTCCTTCCCTTGGTTATCTGTGACTGGGTGGGTGATCAGAAATTCAGAACTTCCCCCGAGACAAGTAACATGCAATGTTTGCTGGTGTGCTTGCTTCCCTTTCCAATATTCCACAGACTGTACAGAAAAAAGAGATTAGGCTTTGCATCATATTTACTAGAGCTCTACCTCCTTGCCTTTGGACTCCTCCTTGCTTTTTACACTCCTGTCTGAAGTTGCAGAAGAATTAAGCTTGTGTGAGCACTGTTTGTACATAACATGCTTTCCCAAGTGACTATTTAACACTATTAAAGAACAAACCCAAGACTAGCAATAAGATTGTAGTAAATGTAAATGTATTCTGTTTAAAAATGGTTCATGATATCTTTTCATAATGACCATCTTTTTGCTACATGCAGAGTGCTGGTGGAATTAGTGAATTAAAAAACAAAAAGATATTCAGGGATTTGGACCTGATTTTCATTTCCACTACAGATATTTAGCAGTGTTGGACAGTGTAGGGGACTTAAAGTATAGGAAGAAATGTAAGGCAGGTACACTTCAAGCCTGCCTGACCCTGCTTGACTGATGTGCATTGTGTGCCTATTAAAGTACATTCTTGTAGTGTTTGTAGTTTTAAACTTGTAGTTTTAATCTGGCACAAGGTACCAATGCCATCTACTATATTTTAATCGGTTACATCAAATGTGAGTTTAGTAGAAACATGAGCATAGTGATATTTTTTACTGCTTTTCTGCAAATGTTGTGTTTTGAGAAATATTCCTTTCTTCAGCGTCTGTCACTGGAAAATGTTTTTTTAAATCCTCGTCTGAATTTTTATGTGTTTATTTTTTAATTTCCTGTCAATAGAAATGGAATCAGTGGCTCTGTCTGTTATTAATATTTAAAATGTGGGTGTTTGGGCTTTTTAACATACAAGTTGTTGTGCCCCTTTAAATTTCCTTCAGTTGTTCTATACCTCTAAAAAAATCTTTCATTACCAAGTTGTTTATCTGAGAAGAAAGTGAGACTGTCTCTTTGTATTGCTGAATAACATCACTCTTTTTCTCAAGAAGTCATTACACACTGACATCATATTGTTCTTTATTAGATGATCTGTTGCCTGAAAGTATCTTGGTGACACTGAACTTGAAAGCAACAAGAGTACAAGTGCTAGGATGCCTGGAGAGCAGAGACTGGCAATACCTTGCTCAAGCAAATATCCAAGACAATTTTTAAAAGGCATTAACAAATACAAACCACCCCCACAGAGGTAATTTTCACCTCTGAATTTTTGCTTGTTTCTTAGTCCAGCCCAGACTTCAGCCATCAGTGTTACAAAGCTGGAAGCCAAGTCCTACCTAGCAACGATAGCCATGTGCAATAATTTAAACTTAAAGAAAAATAACACAGCTGCTGGTAGAGTAGTGTCCAGAGATTTCTAGGTGCTTTCCAACAATAAAAGGGTGGTTTCTGTCCTGAAAATGTATCTGTGTGCATAGAAAGAGGCCTTCAATATTCACAAAGACCACAATTAGTGCTGCACTGTAATTGTCATTCCCTGATTAGCTGGAAACCTTATATACCCAATGGGTTTTATTTTTCCTATTCATGAGTTACATGAGACAATATAGTAGCTTGTGAAATTTGTACAACTATTCCTTTGATTTGTGTTGCTTTTCACATCTTTTATTATGAACTCTCAAAATTCTTAACCCTGTGACTGAGTGCATAGCTCTAGTGGTGACTTTTAGTATGATGACTGGATGAGAATCATCCTAAGGTCTTTTTAAATATAAACATATCATGGAAAAAAATGATCCTTTCTTATAGATACTGTATTGTTATCTTTAATTGTGCTGTTCTGTGAAATATTCCTCCCATGCACTTATTTAATGTAGAAGAAAGAAGTTGAGAAATTATCCTGATAATCTCCAAATGCCCAACCAAATGCAGTCTCCAGCTCCCTGAAGGAGAAAGCTGAAAACAGTTTGCCTTCTTTCCTTCCACAGGTGGGGTCACTTACCTTAGGGGGAGGAGGTAACACAGCTGCAGTTGTCTCATAAACATCTTTATTATCACAGTGGTTTGTGGTTTAGTTTGTTTTGTTTTGTTTTAAATTTATAATAAAACAGCAATGAATGACTTAAAATGTTAGCCTTAGAGCTATCAATTGCATTCCCTTTCAGATGGGATGGTAGAAGTGAGGCAAGAGCTGTGTGGCCAGAGAGGTATCCACAATGTAACTTGCTTTTGCAGCATGTTCTATCTGTTGTTTCAAATTCCCTCTTCCCACTCAGCCCCAGCTGGATCTGACACTCAGCTCAGGCATTCCTGTGGCCACTAAAACTTTGGGTGCAAAGAAGGTAATATCAGGTGAAGTTCCTTCAGCCATTATCATTTCCAAATTCCTTCTGACCCGTGAGGAGCCAGAGGCACGTGGCTCATTAATTCTCCTCTGATTACCAACTTGTGCCACCCCAGCCTGGGCATCCCTGGTACACAGTAACCAAACACAGGGCTTGAACAGTTAATGCTCTGTTTGCAGATCCTGTTGGATCACTAGTAAAGTTGAATGGGTGAAATAGATAAAGTTGGGAAGTCTGCAATAGAAGTGTTTGCCTTTATACTTATTTACTCACTGCTGTTGCCTTTGTACAATAATATCTTTTCCCTGAAGGTCTTTGAAAAATTCGATCACAAAATGGGAAGAGGGTATGTTTGTTCTGGGTAAAATTTGGAAGCATTGTTCTGATGACACCTGTAAAACATAATTATAACTCCCATAGCTGTTTCCTCTCATATTTAGAGAGGAAAATTCTTTGCCTCTAATCTCAGGTGCATACCTGTGGAAGCCTTAGATTCCTTCAAGCAGTATCAAAGTAATGATAACAGTGTGCAGCTGCTGACTGTCTTTTGCTTGTTGTTACTCACCCAGCTGTTTAGAGGAGAAGAAAAAGAGAGAGAATATCTCTAATCAGCCATATGGCACAAAGTTTTATTTGCCACAGTAAGTTAAAACGCTCATTATTGGTCAGCATCTTGAATGCAAGTTCTGCCATAGCTTTTCAGGAGTGCTAGATCTGATGGAAAAGATGATCAGATATATTTAGTTCACATTATTTTATATTAAGTATGGAAAGAATTGATTCTTTCTAAGTAGAGTTTCCTTGACTGGATTTTCCTATACCCAAAAGGTGGTGGGAGCATGGAGTGCAGATCTCAGGCCCTGCTTTGGGCCATAAAAGGTAAATTAAGAGCAGTTGAAATGGTATTTCAGATTTTTGCAGTGCAGTTTTGCTTTGCTTATATTGTCTATTAGACAAATTAGGATTCTGGATCACACAACTGGGACATGAAATCTAGATGTCTTTGGTAGCTGTTGATGTTTACAATGCATGCAGTCAGTAGTTTTTTCATTAGGAAAATGTTTAATTTTGCTGCTGTTTTTAAATTGAGCAAGAAACATAGTGTTAAATATAAGGAAAAAGATTTTTGTCTTAAAAATACCACACTTTTTGGAATGCTAGAGAAATGAGGGACTAATATGTGTATGAGTTTTGTGAGTCTACATTCTGTAAATTGCAATGGAAAATGAATTTTGAGGGCTGGCTCAACTGAAAATTTAGCAAGTCTGTCTTTTAAAGCCTCCTCTGTCATTTCTTTGTGCATCTGGTTGGAACTCCTTTCAGTGTGGATGCATTGACTTCAAACATACTGTTAGGGGGACTTAACATTATTAAAAATGTAAAAGGGATGTGCACGCTTGTGTATCCAGGATTGGGTGCATGGCTTTAAAAACTGAGAGGGATTGTAACCTTTCTCATGCTGCTTCTTGCAATATTCCTACAATGCTTTTTTTCCTCTGAAACCTGTTGTATTTCAGAGGATTTAATAATATTATTTATTGTGTCTTCTTGTAGTACTTTAAAACAATTTCCAGAAAGAATAATAGCCAGTTTTCCAAGTGTCTTTAATGCATAGATCTCAAAGGACTCTCTAGTCCCCGATTTTCTGCTTAATTGATCAGACTACTTTATGTTTTGTGTAATTTTTTTACATTAAATACTGGTAAGAGATACTAACATACCATCCATTTAAGACATTTCTGCACAAGTTCTAAACAGTTGGATAAGAGATTTTGGGCTACTGGTTTGCAGAGCTAATAGGCTGGGAATAGAAAGTATTGGGATTGGTAAACCGAATAGTTTTTCTGGCTGATGCCTTAAAAAATCACTGTGTACTAATGCTTCTTTAAAAATGGACATGCTTTTTCCATTTGGGTAGTGATTCTGGATAGTATAATCCAGATGAGTGGTTAGGTGTCCTCTATTTTAAACAGTCTCTCTTCTGTGATTCTTAATGTCCTTTGACTTGTACTTCAAAAAGTACCAAGAAATGTTTGATCAGATAAGAATCTTGTTTTCTAAGAATAGCTGCTTAAGTGGTTCTGCACTGTCTTACAAATTTGTCATTTCATATAGTGAGGTGTTATTTCCTAAAAAATAAGTCTTGACCTGTATAATCAGTACAAGTGTTTGTATCCCTGCAGAAGCCCTAACATTAAAACTATCATGAAAGGATTCACAAAGAGGTGTGCAAATATTTTTCCATAGAATAAGATTCCTTCTTCATCTGATGGCCCATCTTGCTATTCTTCTCACTGTTTCCATTGCTGTTACTTAAAAGGCTTTGACAAATATAATAGACTTTGCATAATGATGCCATTGTAAGTCACTTCCAGCATATTATAGTGTGCAGTTAAAATTACTCTTGTGATTACCACTCTCCAGTGCTTCTACTTTATCATGGCACCAAGTGAAATTAAGAACAGGCATATTCCTTCCTTTACTTGCCAATATTAAAAAAAATTAATGTTAAATAATATTTTTGTAATTTATTTAATTAAAATTCCTTTTGGATCTTTTTCTTCCACAATTCAACAAGAATTATTTTGCTTTAGAAATAGATTTAAAAAAGAAAATAGAATATATACATTCTCTGATAACATTACTATGAAGTTGGGAGAATTTTGTAAATGCTTTTTCCAAGCATTTGGCCAAGACAATGGACAAGACAATGCCATACACAGAAAGACTGTCCTGTACTGATAGACTGGAAAAAGCCATACTTCATTTCAACATCATCTTTTCACTACTCACCCAAAGTGTGTATTTATGTATCTGGAGGTTCTAGATCTGTGCATGCCTTCATCTGCCTCTCTGTCTTCAAACCTTGTTAATTTTGATGTGGTTTCTTTTTTCTCTTAGTGGCTAAGCAAGGCAATAAGGAGCTGGAAAAATTAATTTCCCCCTATTTCTTGTTTTACCAGGAATAACAGCTCTAGGGAATGAGTGTTCTAATGCATATGAAGAGAATATCTTAAATAAAGTAGTATTATTACAGAATCTGATAATGCAATGGTGAAAATACTCAGAAAAACAATAAACTGAGTGAATAATGTAAAGTACCATATCTTAATGGGGTTTATAATTTGGTTTGTTTGTTTGTGGGCTGGATTCTTTTGTTTTGTTTTGTTGGTTGGTATTTTTGTTTCTTTGTTTTGTTTTGTGTTTTGTTTTGCGGTTTTGTTGTGTGGAAAATCCTTGCTCTTCCTGCTACTGGCTGCACCATATAAAAAAGGAAGCCTTGGCTATGGAAGTCCAACCCAACATCAGTGCTTTGTTGGAGCAGATACCCAGAATTTCTGACGTTTGTGAGCTTTGTTGTGCTGCAGTGGTTGGGCAGCAGTGTCCTGGATGGCTCCTCCCTGTGAGTGGGCTGCCCTTACATATTTTGTTGGCTTTTGGAATACAGTAACTCTAAACTTAAGCTACAAAAAAGAGCTACAGACAGCCAAAATGACAGCCCCCTCCAACTGGGTGAAAAGCTCCCAAATAATTTATCTGGTGTGTCCCATTTCCCTTATAATGGGTGGCATATTCAGGGGATATCTGTGTGCACAGTGGTTTCTTCACTGCAGCCTGCCCAAAATCACCATCTAGGAAGCTCAGCCCTTAAGGATTCAGCTCTGACATGCCACCTCTCTCATTTTTCACTAAAATACATTTATATTTAAGGATACTGAAGGTTTCCAGCAATCTGCTATTCTGGAACAGAGGAGACAAGCAGTCCTAAGCCTTCTGTACTGCAGGCTGCTCCCACTGGAGTCCCCTGCACTGGGACTCCTGGCAGAAACACAAGATGTCTCCTAATCTGTGTTAGTACATGGGTGTAAAGTCTGCCTGTAGAATGTCTCAGGGAAGTCACAAAACAGACAAGCAGCAGCTTTTGTTTCTCTTGCCCTAGCACCTCATGACAACAGGTTTTATTGAATTTCTTCTGCCTCACAACTCTTGAAAGTTCTTGAGGTCTTTTGGTCATCTGTGCCAACAGCATTCTCAAACTATGGGCTTAGACAGATTTTAAAAGCATTCCCCTACATGTTTTGATTTTCCATCAAGTCTTCATAACCTTCCTTTTCTTTTGGATCTCAGATACTGAATACAAAGATACAAAGTTTAAACTTTGTTCTCATCTATGGGCCTCATATCACAAGCCTTTAACAGGTTTACTAGAGTTTACCTGGTAAAGAGAAGTTACCAGGGTTTACAGATTTTAGGCTTTGGTCAACATTAAACCCCTAAATCTGTTACTTTATGAGATGCTAAGTCTTGATCATGCATGGCACATTTAATACTATTTCTCTGTTGACTTCCATCTCCTGAGTTAACTGAAAACTGTTAAAAACATTAAGGTTTCTTAATTCTGTATTTTCAGGAATAAAACTGCATTCTGCATGATGTCTGTCTTGCTGTCCCTCACTGCTTGCAGTCTCAAAAGGAAGCATTGTTTATGCTCTTTCTGTCTTTTTACCTTTCCCTCAGGAGATTTGTTTTAGTTCTTTTGCTGTTTACTTTGTATTGCTAAGTGATATCCAGCAATCAGCCAGTGCTTCCAATGGCTGAGGAGGTCTGTTCAGCATCTGTTTCCAGGTGACTGTCTAATGACAAGAACTTCCTGATGTCCTGCTCAGATGTTTTGTTCTGGGGCTGGGATGGGGAGTGACAGTGGCTTGTGGATGGGAAATCCTCATTCTCTCCTGGTTCTGCCAGTAGTCCCCAGCTGTCATCCTCATTTGGGATGGGAGCTGAACAGAGTCTAAACCCATCAGTATTTTTCTCTGTTGCTTTGTTTTGTTTATTTATTTATTTATTTTATTACTAAGGAGAGATTTCAGATTGAAAGCCATTGAATTTGTAGTCTTTATTTGTTCCCCTAGCAGAGGCAGTGCATAGTTTCCAGGTACCATCAAGTCAGGACATTCTTATAGCTACCAACAGCTCCTGGGTGGTAATGTCTGTCTTCTCCTAGGTGAATTATTGTGTAGTATTGCTATTAGCTGTTCCTACAGTCTCATTTGGTTGGGAGTGGGCTTTGGAAAGATGATATTTGTGGAGATCTATGTTCTTACTTTCATTTTATGGTATATTATTGTTTACCTCTCTGTATCTGTGTAGTGATTAAACTGCATATTCTTATCTGAGCTAATGTTCTTTTTCCTGCTGTGTTGATTCACAAATCTTCCTGATTTTATTTTAAAAAATACTTTTGTCCCTTGTATACTGGCAAAAGCCACATCTACCATGAAGCTAATCAGGTGTCCTTTTGCTGAGAGGGCCTTTGGCAGGAAGACTTTCCTTGTAGTTACTCTTGGAGCAAGTTTTAGCTAAGGTTGTGATCAGGTCTTAGGGTTTATGAATAAGAACTGTGTAAACTAAGTACAGTGAGTACAGCAAGCCTTAACAAATTTAGTTAATTGCTCAAATATCTGTGTTTGAGCAATTTCCAGAATATCTGTATGAAGTCAGCCATTAGAAGTGGATGCATCTTTATTCCATCAGCAGGGCATGTCATGTACTTTGCTGTCTCTGCTTTTAGAAGACAATGTCTCAGGAAAGTCTGTCTGACTCACTGGGGTAGTATGGGCTCACAAGCTTTAAAAATTTCTCTGCATGCATGTTTCTTTGTAGATGGTGTCCATTCCTTATGCTGCCTTGGTTTTGAAGTCCATTTTGCCTTTCTTTAGAAGTTTTCTATAGAGATCTGTGTTCTATTCCAAGATAGACAAATCTATTTATATAGATATCTAGATATCTATATATTATATACACATTATTTCAACTAAAAATAAAAATATTTAACTAGAATCATTTGGTCAGCTTCTACATATCTAATACATAAACAGCTAGCTTTTACAATATTTTTTTAATTGATACATCTCAAAACAATTGAGCAGAAGTAAAATATTGCTAATTCCATTCCATATTCTGCAAGACTTAGGCAAGAGAGGCGAAAGAATTTGCCTCAGGTCATTCAGTATTCCAGTGGAAGAGCCAGTGGAGCATCTCCTGAGTTTCAGTCTAGTGATTTATACTCTAGCCTATATTGAGTTTCTGTAGTTGGATTCTGTAGTTCCTTTTTTAGAAAATTGCAGATCTTTCTGCAGCCAGTATTCATCATGGTAGGTCCAAAGTAAAAGTACTATTGTATCAGCTATCAAGTAGGTTGATAACTCTGTATTTGCATTTTTCTTCTTGAACTGGCTGAGACCATTCTTTTTCTGTCACACAATGGCAAATGTCCAGTCCATTGAAATAGATGCAATTACAATAGAAATTAGTGTGAGTTTTTAAGAAGGCAGCTTTAATAAGTAGTGGCTGCTAAGCTCTGGTGGCTAAAGCAGTACTGGTTGTTCAACTCAGACAATTGATGGAATCTCCTGGAATAGTTCTAATTTGGTATGTTGACTGATGTATAACCATAAGCAATCTCCAGATTGCTACAGCACCCTTCACACTTCCGTTAATTAAAGAGTGGATATCTCAGTTGTTGGTGACAAGTTTATTTCCATTTAGGATGTTCTGGGTTTTGGAGAGACCTTTAACAGTGGTTAACAGCCAAATGGGCAGTTCAAGTGCTATTCCCTAATGTCACCCCCAGTTCACTTGCTTTTCTGGCCACCCAAGGGGTCATAAAATCCTCTCTCACTTCATACAGGTTCACTACCAGCTGCTGACTGGTTGCAGAGAAAGATGCATCCATTTGATGAACTTGTATCAACATCCAGGAGAAACTGGCTTTGAGATAAAAATCAGTTGTTAATTGGCAGAATAGATTCATTTAATCTCTAAGGAAAGAGAACATCAGGAAAAACCATTATTATATCTGATGCTGAGGCTGCATGGGTGGCCTTCCAGTCATAAGCATGACTGAATTTAATATTTATTCCAATGTACCTCTTCATTGCAATTATTAGCTGGGAACATTTTAGATTTCCATTATGGAAACTTAGGGAATTTGCTTCTCTCCATGCATTCTTCTCTTCTTAGCCTGAAAGGAACTGTACTCTAATCAGAGCTGTAATTTCCTGTTTAAATATATATATGATTTTCTCCAAAATTATGGCATATTTTGTCAAATGAAAATAGTGGGTAACATCAGACTAAGCCTCAGCTGATAGCAGTGTTTTAATCAGGCTTTAAAAAGTCCAATAAATTGTTCTATTTGAGAATTCTGACTTGAAAAAAGAAACACAATACTAAATATCCATGAAGACCCAACCCAATCAACCTCACTGAAGTCATCAACCCAGTAACTAATGATGCTGGTGAGTTCACAGAGCCTGATTGAAGCCACAGTGTTGTTTTAATGATTTTATGCAAGCAGTTGGCAATTCTGCACAGCTGAGGTGAGTAGTGTGTGTGTATTTCAGGAAGTAGCTGTGTGCTGATGTTTTAAGAAAGCATAGTCAGATCTATTAAATAACTGTGTGTACGAGCCCAGATAAAGATGGCAGTTCTAAAAACTCACATATTATTTCTGGAGGATACAGGATGGACAAATACCACAATTTACTTTGGAGAACAACATTCTCTAAATGCAAAGAACATCCACTGATTTTATTAGGTTTGTTAATTTATTTGGGTATCCACAGGTCATATTGCATTTTGTGAGCCATGAAATGATTCTTATTGCGAACAACTCTTTAATTTGGAAGATATCTCTTTGGTGTGTTTGAAACACTGGGGTCCTAATTCCTGGCACCGCTCTCTTTCCTTGGAGGCTGCTGTTGGACTGAAATCTGTTGTTTGGTGCCATGCAGTTACTGCTGGGTTACCATGTTGTACACTGGTGATTCGTATCTAAAATTATGTTCCCTTCTCTTTCTTTGTTTTAAATCACATCCAAACTTGTGAATAAAGCTACTTCAGACTTTCTTATAAGTTCCACTCCAGTCGAAGTGAAACATCTCTTTTGTTGCCAGGACATTGTAGAGACTTCAATTGGCACAGTTCCTCTGAAATCATCAGTCATTCCAGTGTATCAGAGGTCTGGACTGGGTCTTGGTTTTCACAGATTTAACAGATTTTTTTAAATAAGGAGAAAAGAAAAAGATGTCAGACATGAAAGATTTAAGAGAAATAAAATAGCAGCTAATTTAATCAAAAGCATATATGCCAATAAAGCCAACCACAGCTGTCAAAAGAAATAAACAAAACAAAGCAAGAATTCTATAATTTGACATGTTTGCTTGACAGAAAGTACTTTTTGGACCTGATCTGGTGCTGGTCTAAAGTGGCATAAGCACATGAATGCCAGTGGAACTCTGCTGATTGTACCCAGTGAAAATCTGGTCCCTGTTACTTAAAATAAGGGTTGTATCAAATGTTTGTCTGTTCATTCAAAAAACAATTCACTTCTGAATTAAAAGGATCTCAAGGTGTTTTCATAAAATCATGCTGGCCATGGCACAAGGTTCCTATTTAATCAAGGCAGGTTTGAATTGTGAAACTTTTCCTACTTGAATTTCTAACATAATTTTCTATGGTTATGTTCTAAGTGCCAGCCATAAAAAAATCCTGTTTGTTCTCTCTTTTGGGTCAGTCACCACTTGGGTGTTTATGAAAGGATTGATGTATATACTGTCCAAAAGGATTTGGTAGGGGGTAGATTTAAATCACAAAAGTGATTATGTTATTTTACTTAGAAAAAAGTCTTTTTTGTACCCTTTTCCATATTAAAAAAAAAGATAAAATCCTATGTAAATAATAAGTGTTTTCCCTGTAATGAATGTTCCTTTCATTCTGCATTTCTGTATAATATTGGAAATTGTGTTTTTATTAGAAGAGGTATTGGATGGAAGCCAACAATTTCTTCTTTTAACTTGATATTTTGGGCTCTGATCTTTGTTAAAACTACAATGGCATGTATCTAGTACAGTCAGAGGTCATTTCTATAGCTACTACCATTTCCTATCATTTCTGGGGAATGTTTGTTTTCAAAACAAAGAATTGGGTTAAAGCTTAAGTATCGTATTTCAGAACATATTTCAAACTGAAATTAAGAATGCTAAAACCTTTCCTTTAAAGGTCAGATGATATTTATTATTATTATAAAAATGATCTGTGATTTATGAATTTAACTTCTCGTAAACCTCCTTTGTAACAGAATATGCAGTCAGAAGCTTAACATTACATTGTTTTCCTTTGACAACGTATCCACGAGACCACTGCAGCTGTTCCTTTACTCACAATAGCAGATTAATTAACACAATCATATGCTGTTGGCTCCTACTCAATGAGTAGGTCTGCAGTGGGATAGATAGGTAAATCCTTTAAATGTGTATGAGATAAAGAATATACTATAGTAGTTTCATAACTAGCCAGTTTTGCTTCTGACTAGTCAGCCCTATCAGCAATGGTTCACTGACTACAGAAGCTGTGAGCTTACATTTCAAAGGCAGCCACACCTATTACAGAGCAATAATGCCTGAATCATTGGAAAACTCAAATATGTAAAAGCACAGGCACGCTCAGAAATCACCATATTTGCTAAAATAACAGGCAGTCTGCTTCAAGCATTTTAGGTTTATAGGGTAACCAGGAAAAAAAGAAGGGGCATTTTTGTTGGTTGCTTCATTTCTTTCAAAGAGGAAAAAAAAAAGTTCAATCATTGCTTTCCTTTAATATCTTAATCTGGTCATTATTCACTTTTTACCCACTGTATATTAGAAATACTTGTAAGCAGCGGCATCAGTTTTAAGTACCAAAAGAATTTTTCATCCATTTCTCTGTGTGTGCTAATGAACATGTGAGCAGCTAAATCTCCTTTTCCTAAACAAACAGTCATCAGCAGCATTTAAGTATTTATTTGGCAACTTTAGATGACATTTTAGGGCATGCTAAAACCCTTGCTACCAATAATATAACTCCTTTTTTTTTTAATTTTATTTTAAAGGTAAATATTATTTTGGGGAAAGAGGTAAGCATCAAATTTAAGAAAATTTCCTTCAGGCTTTTCACTACACTTTCTGAGAAAAAAAAATAATTGTTTGCTTTGTTACATCGTTTACACACAAACTGAAAGCACAGCAAACTACTATGTTAAAATTGTCTCATTTAAGGGACAAAGAAAACTCATTGTGAGACTTCTTTTCTGGAAAAAGGCTAAACCACTTGGTAGTTTAATATCGTTGAAGTCCTTTCTGGTCCATTTTTACTGCAGTTGTGGTTATGTGCTTTTACATATTCTATGAGTTTTATGTAATGGTATAAATATGCATTTTGATCATAATAAAACAGAAAAAGTAGAGAACATGACTGATTTTGAATGGAGGGCTTTGCTTGCATAGGAACAGCAGCATTAGACTCACAGATGGGAGAAAACCGAGTTCAGAATCTTTTTGTGCAATACAGTTGTTGAAAAATAATCAACATTTTAATAGCATCCAGCTTTCTATCTGAGAGCTTCTCTGAGTACCCAAAGCTACTATTTCTGGAGAAGAAAAAAAAAAGCTGGTGAGCTGTCTCCAGTTCAGTCAATAATGAGAACAGGGAGATTTTTGGGGAGAGGAGGAAGATAGAAAATTTCCTCAACTTCTCCTGAGTGCTTCTCCTCCTTCTCTGAAAGCAGAAGATGCTCTCAGGTCTTTCACCAATCATTTCTCTGCCAAAAATAACTGTAAGAAAAGCTTCTGCTGCCTTCTTATGAGCCCTCTCATTTCCCAGAACTGAAACACTTGCACCAGGCAGAGGGTTCATGCCCTGCAGAGATGCTGCAACACTTCCTCCCCCAGCCTGGTCAGAAGGTCCATGAGAGGTTGGGGCACAGCAGATGGGTGGTGGAGCCCCAGGGCAGTGTCAGAGATCACCCTGGGTGAGGCTGGCTGAGATGGGAACATCAGAGTCTGTGCTGGGAATGGCTGGTACTGGTGACACTGAACTTAATCCATCGGGGCTTCTGGCTGGTGTGTAGCTTGTGGTAAGGCTGCCCTACAAACCCAGGGAGTATCTCATTATTTAAATAGGAAGGAGTAGTTCAAGAGCTTTAGTGGATAGCATTACTCAACAGGTGAATAGTATTCAACTTTCACAGCTTTATTAATGGTGCTTTTATAATACATTTCCACTACATATATATATATATATATATATATACACACATGTGTGTATATGTATACACACATATATATATCTGTGTACATATATATATATATACATATATATATATGTGTGTGTATATGTTATTAGATTCATTGTGCAGCTGAAATCAAAGGGACTAAGGGACTTATTGTCAGTTGAAAAAGCAGTAGCTGTCAGTAGTGAGCTCTTCTGAAAAATCAGTTGTTTTTAACCATCCTGACTAAAGTCACAGGCTTATCTCACTACTACACTGCTAGATCTAGATTAAAATTCTTGACTCCTGATCAAAGAAACAAAAGGAACCATCTTATATGGTGTCAGTGCTGGGAGCTGTGCTCAGGTGTGCTGTGATTTACAGACTGGATTCCAGTTCCCTGTGGATTGCTCCAGTGCTATGAGACACAGGTGCTACAAGGAGGTTTTTGAGCAGGCTAAGAAATGTGTTTGGCCACTTGTCAGACTAAAGACCATGCCCTGTTTTTCTCAGAAGGAGAATTTCCCATAATTTAGTTTGTGTAATTACATTCTTTAAGCCTAAATTGTCCATGCAGTTTCAATTTGATACCATTTTCCTTACTCTGTTTTCTAACTGTTTGTTCTTTCCAATCCTTTCCAATAATTGTTGCTTTCTATCCCTGTGACAGATGAAGAGGTGCCTGTGTAAACATACCTGCTACAACCTCTGTTGGACTTTGCATTCTATTAAGATAAAAGTGTTTAAATTTATGTGATAAATATTAAGGCCTTTGCAATTTTATCTGAAGATAGACTCAAAAGCTCTCCCTCTTCTGTCATCCCAACCCAAATTTGGGATCTGAAAACTTAACTCCTTTGACAGTTTGTATTTGTCTCACCTAGAGGTTCTGTGTTTTAAAGTTCTCTGAATTTATGTTAAGGATTCCTGCTATCCAGGACTTTCAGTTAAATAGTTGTAAATGTCATTCCCTGGTCTGTGATGTAACAGCAATGTTTAGTGGGGCTCTCACTGAACCTGTTGCCAGAGGATGAACTTCCCAGCACTGGGAATTATTGCAATAAAAGTTCCTTGAGAAGGGTTTGAGAACAAAGATTTTTACTTGATAAAAGCAAGAAAATGGAAAGCTTAGAAAGGACTAGAAAACAAGGTCATAGAGAGGGCCATCAGCTTGTACCTGCACCACAGCCTGTGAATAAGGATTGTGCATTTATTTTTAAAATAAGATGTTCATTTGTGTCAAGTCCACTCTGCAATTATAAATATTTCAGTCACTGTAACTTTGCAAGTGCCTTGCAGTGTGCATTTCTTATAACAGCCTCTATAGGGAGTGACACAGTGGTATTGATTTGTGTGTTAGCTTCTACCTGTGATGTTTGTCCTTCAGTCTGTCAGGTCACATGTGCTGAAATGAGTTGAACATAAGGCTTTAAATATTTAGGTCTGCTATAGTCAACTTCAAGGTTGTTGTTGATGTCATGGGGCAGGGATAGGACTGGGAGCAAATTGAAATGAGCTTTTTGCTCCCACAAACTTTTCTGTAAGGCCTGGCAAGGAATGTTGTCTTTATGTGCTCTGCTGCTCTAAAGTACAGATGAACTTTCTTTGTTGAATGTCTTGAGATTGGTGGATAAACATTGGTGGACAAGGGCTGAATGGTGGCAGTGTCATGGTTTGTGGTGTGCTGAGCTCAGGGAAAATAAGCTGAGCCCCTCCCCTCTGGTTTTTAATATTGAAACATGATAGTAGGTGGTTTTCATTCCAAACTGCATGCAAAAAGTACTGTCTGAGTTTGTGGTAGATGAAGTAGTTCACACTTGATCATCAGTTATCAAAACTGCAATTAACAGTTAGTTTGTACTGGAGATAGTACAAGTTTTGTGCAGTGGTTTGATTTTTTTTTTCCTGTGGGCAGTTATCAGAAGATTGACTATGCAAACCTTTCAGGATTCCTTTTGGCCTTTGAATAAGGAGAGTTAAGCTTTTTAAATTTTACTGACCTAAAACATTTCTAATGTACTCTTCTTTTAAATTAATAACTAATTTATTTAGTTATGAATTAAAGGATTTTGTAAAAAATATCTTTGCACCCAAGTATCCAGAAAGTCCAGAAATACCACTAAAATAAGTGTGGTATTACCTCTATTTAGCAAATTCTCCATTTTCTTCGGCTGCTAACTGTATCCTCCAGCACTGAAAGGTGTGTCACACAAACCCATATTTCTTCAGAAATTGATGGTAAAGGAGTTTTTGAAGGATGACTGTCAGGGGCTGGGTCATCAGTAGCATCATGGTTAGATTCCCACCATGATTAGCCTCTGACAGTGACCTTTCTACCAAATTTCCATTTTATCCCAACATTTGTAAGGTGCAGGACAGAGTTGTGTTGGTTTACAGGTCTGCCCTTCACCCCCTTAGCACAGTGCTGGCCATGGCAGAATTACCCCACAGGCATATTGAGTTCAGTGCTCCTGGGTCTGCTATAATGGACAGCTTGAAAACTAAGACAAATAATTTATTTCCTTAGCATTGTGGGGTTTTCTTCTTAAAAAATAAATATTAAAGTTGTTTCTTAAAAATAAAAATTACCCCAGATCAAGCAACACTATAAAATATGATATAAGCATAAACTGGGAATAATTGTTTTGAGTTTGACTTCAGTAACTGAGCTAGAGCTTTTTTGCTTGCTCTGTTCTTGAAAAAACATTTGTACCTGAAATACATTCGTGCTTTTCCAGGTTATGTTAGCTGTTTTAGTGGTAGTTAAGTTTTTAATACAAGCTGTTACTTCAAATTCTGCTGTGCTTACGTCCTTAGATCATCATACCTGTAGCAGCATTATTGCTATAAAATATGGTAGAGAATTGTGGTAAAAATTACTGAAACATGTTCTACCTTTAAAATCAGATGGGGCTTCTGTTGACATCAGTATTAAAAGGCCAAACTGAGAAGATATCATTACTGACACAGAGGAACATTTTGCCTTTGTTCATAGTGAGTTATTAGTGAGGCATGCCTTGTATATGTTTCCCCAAAGAGTCCAAAATTTCCACGTTACTTCCATTCCCAGCTTCTGTGTTCAGAAAACCCCACTGTGTTTAACCCAGGGACTCCTTCACAACTCATGAAGCACATAAGTTTCCCAAAACCAACTCCTGGATTCGCTGAGCTCTAAGCAAAAGCGCAGCTCAAACACCGCGCTGGGTTGTGACCCAGCATGCAAAGCACCACTCAGCGCTCAGCAGCAGAGAAGGAAAACTTTGTTCCCTTCCCATTCTGCTTCTGTGCTGGGATATGGGTCAGTTTCTGAGCTTGGACACCTTTGGAATGTGGAAATGGAATCCTTATTATGGAGTACCAGAAGGATTTTCTGTGTCTGGTGACCCAGGTTGGGAATGAGCTGAGCCTGGTGCTTTTTCTGGGCATGACTGCAAGAATTTACTCTCCCCATAGCCAGGCTAGAGAAAGAACTGATTTGACAATTAATGTCAAGCCTATTGATGGAGATCAGTGTTGCAGAGCTTCAGCATCAGCTATGCTTTTTATTTCAACAGAATTTTTGTTGCAATTACATACTATTTAAATATGTCAGACTTTTTTTAATGTGTTTTTTAATAGGTAGCTTTATATTAGATATACTGAGAAATACAGACTTCATCTTTGGAAGCTGATGTTTCTGTGGAATAAAATAAATGACTGATAAAATAATGCTGATTTTTTCCTCCATACAGGGTATTTTCCTAAGGTTGTAGGGTCTGTAAAACTCATAAGGGATATATAAGGAAAATTAGCAAGGTGGTCATCAGTTCAGTGAATGAAAAGAAATAATTTTTGATTAGGTTTTCTGGCATTCTTACATTATTACATTAGTATTTCCATCTTTGTATGTGAACAGGAAACTATGTTTGATGTAGGCCATTGAAAAGGATGTTTGCATCCAACAGTCTTGCAGAAAGCCACAGAGAGGAGCAGTGTAGATCCGAGCCTTGATGTGCTATACTGCATGGTGGTGTACAGTGCATACTCCAGGAGAGTTTTGTTCAGGTGTCTTAATGGGCTTTGACAGGTTGTTTGTAGCTTAATTTACAAATGAATTTGATTAAAGAGCTCAATGAAAGAGTCTATATTCAAGTTCGGATTTGAAGTTGTGGTCTACTAAAATGAAATGGAGGCTCCCAAATTAACACCTCTGGAAATACTTGATTATCTTCATAGTTTGGGATTGTTTTCCACACAGATACTCTGTGAAGTACAAATGAATAAGCTACCCCTTTTGCCACCATTATCAATGACAAGGTTTTTATTTGACTCTGACATTACAGGCGTTGGCGTAAGCTGAAGCATCTTGTGCAGAGTGGTGCACAGGTCTGGTTCAGTTATAGCTGGGGGATGAAAGACTCTCTTTGTTCCTTCCATTTAAATTTCTAACCCCCAAAAAGTCATCAGGCCACAGGCTATGAAGGAGCCACAGAGGGAGCAACCAGCCCACAGATGTGTGAAGACACTGCCAGGAGATGTTTGTACTCAGCAATAAATAAATAAGATAGTGTGGACTTAACTAGGATGACTGTACTTTTTTTATGGTGCTGGAACAGATTCCTGGACCTCTTAGAGCTGCAGCAGGTAGGAAGCTAAAATGAAGATTAAAACTAAAGTCCAGGAGCATGTTTCAAGTTATACATATAGGTTTTGTTGTTTCAAATCTTCCCTTGATTGCTGGGGTAAACTCTGTGCTTAAATAATAAAAAAGAAAACTGATGAAATAGGAAGAGTTCATCTCCAG